>NC_031795.1:6321672-6387942 GCF_001522545.3 Parus major | reverse complement strand
GGGATACCGGTGGGGAGGGGGGGCAGAGCTGGGATCTGGAGGAACTGAGGTCTGGATTAGTGGTTGCGGTGGGGTCTAAGTTACTGGTGGAGTCCGGAGAAACAGGGCTTGGGGGAGCTGGGGTCAGGGTTTCCTTGTCGGGTTTGGAGGGACTGAGATCTGGGTTCCTATTGGGGTGTGGGGTTACTGGTTATGGGCTCAAAGGTGGGGTTACTGGGGTGTGGGGTCAGTGCAAGGGTGGGGAAATGGGGCATAGGGTGGGTGGCCCAGCCGGGCTGCTGGGTGGGGTGCAGTGGGACAGGGTGGGGTGGACGTGCCTGGGGTGGGGGTCCCTGGGTGTGGTGAGGGTGGGTCAGCTGCACTTCAGTTGATGCAGGTTGTCATCCCTTGAGGGTGGCCTTGGGCTGTGGGTCCCAAGTTGCCTGGTCTACCCAGGCAGTGTCTGACCTGGGATGGGAGCCTGGGGGCTGCTGCCCCATCCCACATCCATCCCCACAGCCCCCGCTCCAGCAGTGTCCCCATGTACAGCCTTGCTCATGGAGTGGCCGCTCTGTGTTTTCTTCAGAAAAAGGAAAAAAAGTTCTCTTTCTTTACTGCTGAGCTCATTCTTAAACATTTATATTAGGGGGGTTTGCGGGGAGGGGAAATAATTGTGTAATGTCTTAGGAGCAGGGGAGCATTCCAAAAGCATGACTGCGTGGCCTTTTCCAGCACTAGCAGTCTGGCAGCCAAGTCTCTCAGTGGCCGCCAACCTCCCTAAAGCCAGCCCCAGCCTCCCAACACCCCCGGGAGAACGGGACTGTGATCCCTGGCTTGCATCTGCGTGGAGTGGGCTGGGAGCAGGGGCTCGGCTGAGCCCCCTCAAGCTGATATCCCTGGGAAAGTGTTCCAGTGGGGAAACCGGACACTAGAGGCAGTGGTTTGGCTGGCTGCGTGTCATGGGGACCAGTCGCATTTTGTTTCTATTTTGCCAAGTGCTTTTGGTGTCCAAACAGTTTCAGTTTATGTCCAGCTCCTCCTCCTCAGCTCAGGTAGACACTGCATGAGATTTTATGGACTTCTGCTTGCATCCAGGTTCCTGACAGCTACAGCTTCTCCAGGGAAATATGTAAGTGAAAATAAGCCAAGTCACTATGTTCCTACAGGTTTTCAGGAGCGTTTAACCAGGCTCACCTCCCGACTTGCTGTTTGCACTGGAGAGGCGCACTGACATGAAAAGTAAGGAATTGTATTAGCAGATATTGATCGGCGCTGGGGCAGGCAGGCGTTGCACAAGTACAGGCACCTGCTGACATTGTGGCATGTTGTTTGGAGCTCTCAACAAGACATTTGCGCTACCGTGAGGCTGGGAAGGCTGTCACTACTGCAGGAGGTAAAATAAGAACATGGCATGATGTCCTTTGGAAAAGGAGGTAAGGGCAGGCAGCTTTTCCCACAATGCTCAAACACTTGTGGTTTGAGCTTTGTTTAGGCTTTCAAATTCTTCTGTTCCAAGTTTCTTTCTCTGTTTTGCTTGTGGATGTTTTTTGGGGGATTTAGCAATGAAAACGAGCCACCCTGGACACTTTGCTCCAGGTCTAGGTCTGGGAAGTTGCCCTTTTCCACTGGAGTGTGTGTTAAGCCCAGCCTGCCTGGTTGTGCACAAATATCTCCAAAACCATGGGAAAGGTCTAAACTTGAGCCCTGGGTTGAGCTCCTACTTTGACAATCATTTGTCATTTGGATATAGCAGGTCTGGAGGTCTGAGGAAGGTTTCAGGCAGCTCTCCGTGGTAAATACAGACATTTTCCTTGGTCTTTGCTTCTGGCAGCAGAGGGATGGCAGGTGAGCAGTGGGCAGTGGTGGTGTGGGTGGGCGTGGGTCAGCCCTGGGTGTCAGTGAGGATCTGCTGGCCAGGGCTGAGGGCTGCTCTGTGCTGCACAAACTGCACAGCTCGGCCAGCCTGGGGGCTGGATGAGCATGAAATTACAGATGCTGCTTTGCCAGAGCCAGCGCCACTTGGATGGTCTTGCTGCAATCCCAAGCTCTGCCCTGCCCTTTGTATTTCCCCTCAGCACAGCTGTTTGCTTCCAGCCCTTTTTGGAAATGTTTTCTGCCATTCAGCCTTAATGATTCCATGATTCTGTAGTAAGAGTCCCTCCTGTGCTTGTCCTGTACTACCTTGGCCATGGCTTAGGTATGTCAGCAAATGAAATTCCCCTCAGTGGACATTCCTGTGGGGTTTAATTTGGAAGTTTCCTTACTTTATCATTGTACCAGTGAGTCCAAACTGCTGAAACTATTTCTGTAGTGGAACTGCCCCACAGCACTGGGGGTATCCCTGTGGGCAGTGTCCCTGCCAAGGGGCTGCTCCCAGCACAGCTCTTTGCCCTCTTTGACTCAGAGCTGTGCCTCTGGCCAGGGCTGTGATCCCTGGTGTGACTGGTCTGACTGGGGTGGGGCCGTCAGCAGTGCTTGGGAATTTCTGCTTTGGAACAAAACCCCTCTGTTACCTCTAGGAAGTTGAGTCTGGCCAAGGAGGTTCATTGAAAGATTCCTGCCCCTGGTTGGAGTCCTTCAAAGCACTGACATCTTTGTCTGCTATTCCTGAGCCCCATAGCAGACACTGGATGATGGACACATCCTGCTGCTGGAGGAATTCCCCATATCCTGCTCAGCAGGAACTTCACATTTTGAGGCACAAGGCTGGGAGAGACCAGCAACACAAGGGCTGCCCTGGAGCCTGGCTGATTTTATGGTGATTTTATGGTGATTTTATGGTGTTAGCTTTAGAATAGTTGCTTGGAAAGTAGAACAGAGCAGTCTGGGGTCATGTTGCAGCTCTGTGGTGAGCTGAAGGAATGCCTGCTCAGGATTTGGCAGGTGCTGGCACAGATTAAACCCCCAGCAGCAGGTGCAGGGATGGGCACCGGAGCCCTGAGGGGGCTGGCAGTGGGAAGTGCTGGCACACAGTTGCTGTTCCCTTTTGTTATCTCCATGGATGAGCAGGAGGCATCTCCAGCAGGGCCCTGCGAGTGCTGCTCACACCCCAGAGCTGCCAGTTTGGATTGCCAGTGTGGGCTGGGCAGTGTTGGCTGTAATTTTGGTGGTTGGCACTTGGCAGAGTTTAAAATCCCAATTTACATGTCTGTTGTGAATGACTGTGTGCTTTTAATCATTTGGCCTGATGGCAGTTGTGGAAAAGCTGTCTTCAGATTATCATAGAATCCCAAAATGGTTTGGGTTGGAAGGGACCTTAAAGCTCATCTTGTTCCACCCCCTGCCCTGGGCAGGGACACCTTCTGCTCTTCCAGGTTGCTCCAAGCTCTGTCCAACCTGGCCTTGGACACTTCCAAAGATGGGGCAGCCACAGCTGCTCTGGGCAGCCTGTGCCAGGGCCTCACCATCCTCTCAGGGAAGTATTTCTTCTGGAAGGGGCTCTGAGGTCTCCCCAGAGCCTTCTCTTCTCCAGGTTGAACACCCCCAGGTCTCCCAGGCTGGCTCCAGAGCACAGGGACTCCAGCTCCATGGTCTTGCTGCAGCAGCTCTGTGTTTTCCCTGTGCTGGAGCCCCAGGGCTGGAGGCAGCTCTGCAGGTGGGGTCTCACCTGAGTGGGGCAGGGAATCCCCCCCTCATCTGCTGCCCACGCTGGGGGATCAGCCCTGCACACCCAGGCATTTCTGGGCTGCCAGTGAGCACTACTGTGTCATATTGAGCTTTTTATCACCAGCACCCCCGCGTCCTTCCTGCCAGGACTGCTCTCTCTTAATTCTTCAGCATTTGTACTTGGGATTGCCCTGTTTGTCTCCATGAAATCGTCTTCATGTTTTCCACTTTTTATCTGCTCATAATCTGGCGACAGTGCAAAGACCTTTGCATCAGAATCCTCATCCCAGGGACTGGCCTCATCCTGCTGAGCAACAGAGCATCCACTGGCAAAGCAGCTCATCTCTCCTAGAGCAGAGAGCTGCTGGCATCGCTGCTGTGCCAGCTGCTGGCTGCAGGGCATGGATGGGGGCACCCAGCTGACCCCTGGGGCTCACACCTCTTCCAGCCTCCTTGCCCTGCTCGCCTTTGCACACCAGCTCTGGATTAGTAATGGGCTATTTCTGGATGGCTCTCCTGAGTAATGGAATGAGTTGTGCTGAGAGTTTGGGTGGGGACAGTGCCTCTGCCCTCTGAGTCACCGCTCAGCATCACGCTGGACTTGGGAGCTGCTGGGGCCCGGAGCCAGCCCAGGTCAGGGAGGACATTGGAGGCCGTGGGAAGGAGCTCGGGGTGCTCTGTGCTCGGTCTGGGGCATCTGCTGTCCCCTCACAGGGTGGTGTGTAGGCAGGAGCAGCGTCTGCAGGCTGGGTGGGAGCAGATCCTGGTGTCCATCTGGGGGTGGGTGTTTGTGTCCTTGCTGCTCCTTACAATGCAGATGTTCTCATCTATGTGGTGCTGTGGGTTAGATATTGGCACGGCCCAAACTGCCTTTCTTCTTGGAGATACGGAACCACAAGGTGTATCATGTTTTGCTGTGGGCAATGAAGCTTTGTGTCCAAGTAAACAGGCTTTTTTCTCCTAAGCCCTCCTTTTTCTGTGCTGTGGACATGCTGCTGGACGAGCCTTTGGTCAGACAAGAAGGATGGTTTGCAACAAGGGTTGGATTTGTGCATCTTGGAGGTCTTTTCCAGCCTTAATGATTCTGTGGCACTGTGGGTTTGCCTGGCCCAGCTGGTACAGGCAGGAGCAACAGGACATGAGGAATAGGGACAGCAGCTTTTCCCATTCCATGCTCAGCACTTGCCTCCCTAAAAAGTGCCCCTGGTCCCTAAAAGGGGCCCTTTGGAGTACTTTTTTTTTTTTTCTCTGACTTCAGTGTTGCACAAATGTGCTCACCTTCCTGTAGACATGCTGCTCCACTGGGATGTGTGCCTGCCACCAAGGATCTCAGCTGAGGAACTTCACATCCTCCCGGATGCAGCCCTTGATTGTCACTCTTCTCACCTTACAAGTGCCAGCTTTCTATTTTTATTAACAGCTCCAGAGCACTCAGCAGCCATGAACCATTCCTGCCTCAGCTTGTGAACCAAAGTGCTTGGAACCTACAAAGATCCATGACTAAGCAGGGTCTGGTCTGGGGATGGGTGAAAACTCCGTCTCTTTTGCCCAAACCATTGTGGAGTTTGATTTGTGAAACGTCTGCGGGGTTTGTGTGACGGGTGCCGTCGATGAGACAAGTAGGTCTGCAGCCTGCCTTTGGAATGTGAATCAGCCATTCAGGCTCATTTCTTAATCCTTCCCTTGCAGCTAATTATGATGCAGCCAGACTCCTGTTTTACCCTTTTTCTCCCTTTTCTGTTGGCACAGGACTCACCCTGTGCTGGGATCACTGGGGCAGGGACACATTCCTGGCTTTTGTTAAGGCTCGGTGTGAATGCCCTGGCAAAAGGCCAGACTTGTGATATTCTGGCCTTCCCAAGGTGATCCCAGTAATCCTGGAGTGATCCCAGCATGATCCACTCCCACTGCTCACAGCTCAGTGTACCAAGATTGATGTGTGTGTTCTCCCCACAAGGTTATTTCCTGTGACCCTTCCCCAGGCTCCCAGCTGCTGCCTGGGCACTGGCTTTGGAGAGGGATGGGGCAGAGAGGGAAAGCATGGAACATCCCTGCCTTCACAGAGGTTTCCTGGTCACCTGTAATTTCCCCCAGAGCAGTGTGAATTTTCAGGGATCAAAGCCTGAAGTGTCAGCCTGCATCACTCCAGGATCTCTGCAGGGACAGGGAGCTGGTGATGTGCTGAAGGCATGGAAGGAGTGGGTCAGGATCTTTGGACTGGGACTCTGGGGATGGAAAAGAGATTTTGGTCACAAGGTTGGGGAGGAATGTGATCCCACTCTGGCTGATTTTCTCATGCCTCATTCAGATGCTGTGCCAGGCATTTTGTAGCATTGTCCTGGCCCGTTCCCAGGCTCAGCCATAAACCCCTTTTGAAAGTGAGGGATGCAAAGGCATAGTTTTCCTTGCAGAACTGCATCCTTTTCCCCTGGGGCAGAAAGCCTCCCTGCTTTAGTTGTGGGCTTTCAGCTCAGTGTGCTGAGTGATGACTGGCAGCTTCTCCCGCTGCCACTGCCAGCCTTGGCTCTCTTGGTTCTGTGGCAAAGGCTCTTTTTTCAGACAGGCTGGGATGGGGCCAGCCAGGTGCCAGGTGCCAGTCACAGAGGTCCTGCTTGCCCAGACCCCCAAGAGCTTGGCTTGGCGTGTTCCAGCTGCTGATCAGATTTTTTGGGGTCTGGTGAGCGTGCTGTGGTGAAACCCGGAGCAGTTTCTGCCCTGAAGAATTTATAATTTAAAATAAACCCAGCATGTGCATGGGTTTATTTTAAATAAACTGAGGTTGTCTGAAGTCCTGGTTACCTGGGTGATAGCACAGCAAAGCCAGGGAGAGTTGGATATCTGGGGAAGGCACTCCCATGAGGTCCCTGCGTGTGGCCACCAGCACTGCCCACATCTGGGACAGTTCTCCCAGCCACAGTAGCAGTGCTGGGTGTAAAAGGTTCCAGTTGGGCTGGTTCTTGTGGTGCCCATGAGCTGGTGTGTGTGGTAGCTGGAGGGTGTCTGGCAAAGGGCTGGGGGAGCCTCTGTCCTGTCTATCACGGCTGCTCACAGCAGGATGTGCCCCAGGTGCTGGTGTCTGCTATCCCCCAGGCTGCTGTGCACGGGAACTGGGGGGCCCAGGAGCATGAACTGCCCATGCTCCTCTGTCCTGCTCACCTGCTCGTGTCCCCACAGCGATGGCAGCCATCAGGAAGAAGCTGGTGATCGTGGGAGACGGTGCCTGCGGAAAGACGTGTCTGCTGATCGTGTTCAGCAAGGACCAGTTCCCCGAGGTGTACGTGCCCACCGTGTTTGAGAACTACATTGCTGACATCGAGGTGGATGGGAAGCAGGTGAGGGCCACTGCCACTCCCAGCCCCTTGCTGTGTGTCTGTGCTGGCAGTGCCACTGCCCAGTGCTGCTCTAGGGTTGCTCTGTGTGCTCGGAGGCACCTGCAGCCCCACGGCTCCCGCATTTCCAGGTCACACTGAACCTGCCCCGCTTTGAGGAAGAGCACAACTGTACCTGAGGAAGATAAATCTGTCACTCCTGGCCTGCAGAGCCACTGAGCCATGTCCTTCTCCCTTGTCAGGTTGAGCTGGCCCTGTGGGACACAGCAGGACAGGAGGACTATGACAGGCTGCGGCCCCTCTCGTACCCAGACACAGATGTAATCCTCATGTGCTTTTCCATCGACAGCCCGGACAGCCTCGGTAGGGACCGGGGGTTGAGGGGGGACCTGGGGCTCCCACAGGGCTCGGTGCTGCTACTGAACCCCCTGGGGTCAGGGAAGCCCCTGTGCTGCCCCCTGAGGATGCCAGAGCCTTCCCTTCATCCCCTGACTTCGTGTGCACTTGAGGAAATGCTGGGAACTTGGGCAGAGATGGTGGGAGAGGAGGATGCTGTGAGGGAGCTCTCCCTGCTCCAACAGGAAAAGCTTGGGGCTGGTTTCTGTGAGGAGGCTGTGCGGTAGCAGCCCTTCAGCTCCTAAGATTCCACGTGTGCTTGTTGTAGAGAACATCCCTGAGAAGTGGACGCCAGAGGTGAAGCACTTCTGCCCCAATGTGCCCATCATCCTGGTGGGGAACAAGAAGGACCTGCGGAACGATGAGCACACGCGGCGGGAGCTGGCCAAGATGAAGCAGGTGAGGACAGTCCTGGGTCCCCCAGCCAGCAGGGCACCTCTGCCACGCCAGATCCCGTCGGGAGGGGCTGGATGCCCCAGGGGCAGTTGCTGTTGTTGGCAATGTTTCCAAACGCTGTTTTTACTGCTTCCTAGGAGCCGGTGAAGCCGGAGGAGGGGAGGGACATGGCCAACAGGATCAATGCCTTTGGCTACCTGGAGTGCTCGGCCAAGACGAAGGAAGGGGTGCGGGAGGTGTTTGAGATGGCCACCCGTGCTGGCCTGCAGGTCAGGAAGAACAAGAAGCGCAGAGGCTGCCCGCTGCTGTGAGCGGCCCCAGCTGGCACCGGGGTGCCCTGCCCGGGGAGGGGGTGCTGGCACACAGCCCACGCAGCACCTCGTGGTGCCACTCCGTGCCCTGAACCCTTTGCACCAGAGCTGCCACCCACGCCCGCAGGGTGTCCCTGTGACATTCCGGGGCCAGGAGGGGCCAGTGCCTTCAGAACCTGCTGTTCTCCACGGGCCGGGCGTTTGTCGCTCCCCGTGTCGCCCTGGTTTGTGCTGAGCTCCCTGGTTTTGCCTTTCCCACGGGCATGGCCGTGGTGTTGCTCTCCTTCCCCAGCTCGGGGCAGGTGGCACAGAAGCAGGAGGTGCCAGTCACAGCTCCCGTGTGGGCTGTGCCAGGCCCGTGGTGTGCTTTGCCTGCTGTCCTTGGCTGTGCAGGCAGCACCCAGCGGCGTTACAGACTCGCCTGGGCAGCTTTAGCCCTGGCTGGGAGCAGTGCTGGGCTCAGCTGCTGCCAGGAGCTCTGCTCCCAGGACGTGTGCCCAGCTCTGCCGGTATCGCCTTCCAGTCTGCCTCGGTGGTGGACTTGGCAGCAGTGAACAGAGCTGCATAACTGGGAGAATAAATGCAAACCAGTATTTTAGTAATGGTAACTTTGCTTGTGTGGTGTTCTTCTGGCTCTCCTTTGTGTCCCTCGCTGCTCCAGGCTCCTTGTGCTGCAGGGTGAGGATTTGCCTGCCCCCAGCCCCTCTTGCTTCAGCTGCTGGTGGAGGATCAGGGCTCAGTAGCCTGAGCTTGCCAAAGAGCCAGGAAGCAGTTTACATGGGAGGGGCCAGGCAGGAGCTCCCCAGCTGTACCCAGTCCCTGCTGATGGGCATTGCCAGCACTGCTGGAGCCATCCTGCATCTGGAGCAGGGCAGGGCTGCAGGGAGCCTGATGCTGCTCCAAAGCCCTGTCTGTGGAAGCAAGGCTCACCTAGGACTCAACAATACTCTGTTTTTCTCTAAACATTTATTCCAGGGAAATAGAGTGCCTGCACAGCCTAAGGCCAGGCCCAGTGGAGAGCTGAGCCAGCCCATCCCAGGCCAGGCCTTCCCCAGTCACCCATCACAGCAGCTGTGTACCCAGTGATGCTCTTTGGAGGCCAGAGTCTCCAGGCTTAAGCCTTTCACTGAATGGTGAGACTAGCCACAGAGAATTGCTCTGCCACAAACATGATTAAAATGGAGACTTGTCCCAGTCTGATGCTGGTGTGGGCTTCGTGGCTGGCAGCAAAGCCTGGCAACACCTTCTGGTCCGGAGGATTCAGTCCCATCTCCTCAGGGGCGCATGGAGCACCCTGAGACTGAGACAGAAAGAGCAGGAGGTGCTGCAGGCCAGGGACAGGCTGAGGGGGATGGAGCTTCTTGGGGCTTCTCTTCCCTTCACCGGTGCGTTTTCTGCAGAGAAACCTCATGGCAGAGCTGGCCCCTGACTTCAAGATGGAGACATGCAAGACCTCAGCAGAAACCTCTTGTAAGCCCTGTTGCAATTGGGGCAGGAGAAGCCTCCCAGTGCCCCAGCTGGAACTCTGGCCATGCTGCTGCTCCAGGATGCTGTTGGGGCCCCACTGGCAGTGCCCAGCTCTGCTCACCTGCACTAAGCACTGAGCTGCAGCATGTGGAGGTTGTCGGCGATTGTGTCCTCAGCTGTGCTCTCAGGCTCGTAGGGGTATCCTGTGTAGGCTCCCTCGTCCTTGCAGTACCTGAGGAACCTGCAGGTGCAGAGGGAGGGCAGCGTGGGCTGTGCTGCAGGGGAGGGCAGGAGCTGGTGAGCACTGTCTGTGCCAGGGGCCAGGAGCAGCTCACCTGTGCCAGTGGGGGTCCTTGCTGAGAACGACCGGATTACCCACCACGATCAGCAGAGCCTTGGCCCTGGTGATGGCCACATTAAGCCTCTGAAGAGGACAAGCAAGAGGGCTTTACCTGGCTGCAACACCTCTCATCGTCTCGCAGCCCCATCTGGGTGCAGGCACTGAGCACGCTCCACCTGCCTATGAGAACCAGAGGGGAGAAGGGGATGCCAAGGAAGAAAGGTCTGCCTGGGGCAAGGCAGTACCTTGGGGTTCTTGAGGAAGCCCAGCCTGAAGGTCTGGTCGAACTGGAGGTACGTGCTGCAGCTGCGCACGGTGGAG
The DNA here is from genome assembly GCF_001522545.3 of Parus major. Lineage (NCBI taxonomy): Eukaryota > Metazoa > Chordata > Aves > Passeriformes > Paridae > Parus > Parus major. The sequence continues at coordinate 6,377,797 of NC_031795.1, read as the reverse complement.
ATGAGGATCACGTGCCGCTCCTGGCCCTGGAACTCTTCCACAGAGCCCACCTGGGACAGGGACAGCAGGTGAGGGGCCAGGAGCACCCCTGGGCTGGGGCTGGCAGGGCATGCTCCTCTCTCCTCCATACCTTCAGTTGCCTGATGTCCGGCAGCTTCTGCAGATCGGGATCCAGGGATGTGATGGCTTTCCGGATCTTCTCTACCTGAGTGGAGGCATGTGACAAAATCCAGCCCCCACAGGGCCATCCTTGTGCCAGCCCTGGGGCTGCCCATCCATCCCAGTGTTCCCTGTCCCTTGGGGAGGCCTCTGCCTATGTCCTGCCCGCAGAGCTGTGTCCCTCACCTGCTTCCTGTAGGGAGAAATGATGCCGATCTCCTTGGGGGACACGGAGGGGCAGCTTCCCTTGCCCTGGCTCTGCAGCAGCTTCTTGAGGTAGTGGACCAGGACCTCAATTTCAGCCGTGTTGAAGAATGAGGGGCTTTTGGCCTCTCTCTGGTCTTCCCCGCAAACCCCATGGAAGATGATTGGGAAGCCCTGGGGATGGAGAACATTTGGCTCTGCTCTGCCTGTGCCTCAGGGATCCCCCTGGGTCACTCCCTTCTGCATCCCTCACTTTTTTGGGAAGCTCCTCCCAGGTACAAAACAGATTCTGGACGTCAAGCCTGTCGCTCTTGCACACCTTCAGCTCGTTCTCGTAGAAGAGCTCATTTGGGATCCTGAGAATGGCCTCGTGGGACCTGGCAGAGGCAGGACAGTGCCCAGGGTGGGTCCAGAACCCTCTCGGGCACTGTGCCCCCAGGACAGCAGGTGCACTCCCACCTCCCACACCAGCTGGGGCACGAAGAGGCTCTGGGGGACAGATCCTGGAGATGCCAATCCCTGCCTGGCTCAATCCCTCCCTGCACCATCCCTGTCCCCACCTGTAGTTCCAGAGCAGCTTAGTGATGAACTGTGGATTGTATCCTCCACTCGACTTCTTGTACAGGGGATTGTGCAGCATCAGCCTCTCCAGCAGTGAGGTGCCTGTGCCCAGTGACATCCTGTGGCTCCCCACAAGGCCACTGAGCCCCTGTGGGGTACCTGCAGCACTCCCAGCCCCCTCCCTACTCACCCAAACCATGCTGGATAGCCAGTGGTGAGGTCAGGACAGGGCCCAGCTGCTGGGGGTCTCCTGCCAGCACCAGCTGCCCCCCATTGGGGTTGGTCTCCTGGTCCATGGGAGCCAGGAGTCCTGGGAACAGGGAGAGCTCAGTGGGGGATGGAAGGACCCCAGGCCATGCCAGAGATGCTGGTCCTTGGGACAGCACTCACCCGCAATGGCAACCAGGCTCTCCGGCTCTACCGCGTGGCCACACTCATCAATGAAGACGTGGGAGAAAAACCCAGGGGGGAAGTTGGCTGACACCAGCCTGGAGGAGAGATGGAATGAGGGTGTCTCAGCATCCTGCCCCACCTGGCCATCCTTTTTTTCCTACCCTTCATCCTTATTCTCCCACAGAGGAGGGATTTCACCCCCTGTTGCCTGCCCTCGTCCAGCCCCTCCCTGCTGAATTCCAGAGGGATTGCCTTCACAGCCTGCCTGCAAGGCAGCCCTGGGTCCACCTGCCACAGATGCTGGGGACAGTCCCAGCTCCTCTGACCTTCCTGCTGTCACCAGTGTGGTGATGATAATCCGGTACTGCCTCAGGCTCTCCTTGCTTGGGTACACGTAGCTGCTCTGCTCATCATCCCAGTTGCAGCAGGGCTGGAGCACAGGCATTGGATGAGGTCCCACTGTCCCGGGGGATGCCAGCCCAGGTGTGCTGTCAGGATTTCAGGGTGCAGGGGCAGGGACCTACCATGATATCGGTGGGTACTTCCCTGGGGCTCCTGGAGCTGGCGATGAGCCTGTAGACATTCTCAGGGGCAATGTCCTTGATGAGGCACTGGCACAGCAGGTCTGTGGCACTGTTGGAGGGGGCACAGGCCAAGATACGGGCATCCTTGAAGCAAGTCCACACCTGGGTGGGAGGAGGAGGCAACAGCATTGAGCCCCACACACAAGAGTGGGAAGCAACGCTCAGGGTTGGATTTGGGCACCTACCACTCACCTGCTTGATGGCCTCTACCATAGTGACCGTCTTGCCAGTGCCAGGGGGGCCAAAGATCAGGTACGGGGCTGGCCGGGACATCCCTGTCACAATGTGGCTCACGGCTTTGCACTGCTCCTCGTTGGTCTCCAGCTTGCGGTTAAACCACCTGTGGGAGCAGAGCTGCTGGAGCACCATCACCTCCGTCCCTCAGAGCCTCCCACCCTGCACAGCTGGGGACTCACCGGGGCTGGAAGGGGCCTGGGAAGAGGGACTTGTGGCAGGAGGCAGAGGGGAAGAGGAGGCTGAACAAGCCACGGCGCACGGCCAGGACTGCAGCCCGATGCTGGACCTGCAGTGGCAGCCGGTTGAAGGTGAAGGTCACATCGAACTTCAGGTTGTTCACAAACTTCTTCTGCAGCCTGGGAAGGAATGGTGTGAGCAGAGCACGGGGCACTCTTCCATGTCCTCCTGGCCCTTTCCAACCCGCTCCTGGCCTTTGGCATCTCTGAGAAAGGCTGCTGGGACCAGACATCACTCACTTGGAGGAGAAGCCCAGCCTGACCTTCTCCAGTTCCACGCTGTGCACGTAGCCCTTGTACTGGACGAGTGGGGAGTGGTCCCGCTCGCTGCTCAGGTGGGCAAAGAGGTGGTCCCCTCTCAGCAGGGATGGGCGGTTCTCAGCCACGCCAGGCACCTGTGCCAAAGGGCCAGTGTGATGCCAGGCACTCTGGGAGTGCCAGTGTTGTGCCAGCACCCCTCATCCCTCACCCCCTACACACATTGAGAACCAGCAGAGCCCTCTCCTGCACCATGGTCACATCCTGCATGTCGTAGCGCCGGATGTCCACCTCCATCTGGATCTCCTCCAGGTGCAGCAGCAGCTGGAATTTCTGTTGGTAGTTGTCAGCCTGCAGAGGTGCTTCCAGCAGCAAGCTGTGGAAGGGCAGCAGCTGTGTCAGTGTCCCAGGGATAGCTTGGCACTCAAGGAACACCTCAGCATCGCTCTCAGCCCTCGGCACTCACCGCATGGCAGCCCAGCTGGAGCTGGCACTGGTGTTGGGTCCAAGCAGAATCGTGTCCTTGAGGCTCTTTGGGTACTGGTAGGTACCCAGAGGGATTTCCCTCTCCAGTTTGTTTTTCAGGGAGCTGGGTAGAGGGGACAGCAGTGCTGCAGGGACTACAAAATTGTCCCCTACCCCACTGTCACCAGCCATTGCACAGGGCTGAAGATCTGTCCTGTGGTGCCAGACAGTCAAGGAGCTGAACCTTGTCCTGGCTGGAGAACAGGCTGGGTCCTTCTGCTCAGGATGGCAGCAGGTGACTTCACCACATACCTGTCAGGGGGGATGCCATCCTCAGTGATGACTGTGACAAAGCGCTGGAGGCTGGCCTCGTAAGGCTGGAAAGGTGCCGAGGGTCCCAGCTCCTTGGCTAGCTGGCTCTCGGCGATGGCAGCAATGTAACGTGAGATGCTGAAGGGCTGGTCTGGCTCCTTGGTGAACTCGAAGAACACCACAGCGTTGAAGTGCCCATTGCAGGTGGTGAGGCACCGCACCTGGATGGGGTATGTGGCACCTGCGGGGTGAAGAGGTGAGATGGGGTCCTGCATCCTCTCTGCCAGGCAGGGTGTGGGATGGGACCCTACCTGGGTGTAACAGCAGGGACTGGCCCTGCACTGCCCCTTGCTCGTCGGTGAAGGAGAGCTCCTGGGACTGCTGGCGTGACTGGAAGCGCTGCAGTGTCACCACCTCCGTCCCACGGTTGTGCACCAGGACAGTGACTGTCCGGGGCTCACCCGGCACCACTGGGAAGCGAATATTCCCATTGCCCTGGTCACAGTCTGAGGCGATCTCCACCCCGTGCTTCCCACGAATGAGCTCAGCCCTGCGGGGAGGGAGGGTCAGGCTTTCCCAGGCGGGGTGAGGGAGCCAGGGGCTGTGCCAAGGGGTGCTGCCGATCCTACCACTGCTTGCCATAGATCGGGGGCGTTTGTGGAGTGGAGCTGAGCTGCTGTCCTGAGGCAGACTTGGACATGGATGTCCGTGCATTCACTCTGGGTCTCCGGTACTGGTCTGCCACCACCACACACCTCTTCACCTGCAAGGAGCAGCCGGAATCATCGTGGCCCCGGGATCCTGCAGGGGGCTCCTGAGGAGCCAGTCCTGGTGGCCACTGCCCCAGCATGAACTCACCTTGAACTTCACCACCTCCCCTCGCACCTGAACCTGATGGGCTGCCTTCAGTGCGTACAAGATGCAGGAAAAGCCGGGTGTCTTTGCCTCAGTCCTGTGGAGACAAGGGAGAGGTTTGTGTGGGAGACTGGCTCAGCTGCCACAGGCACGGGCAGCTGAGGTGAGGCACGTAGGAAGATGAAGCAGGACACTGAGGCTGCAGTGAGGGAGTTCTCAGCAGGCCCTTTCTGCTCCAGAAGAGGAAGAAGGACTTGGGCTTCCCACTGGCCTGTGCAAATCTTACATCCCTGCTGGCTGCTCCAGCAATTCCGTGCTGTGCCATCGCTCCAGCTGTGCCACAGCCGTTCCAGCTGTCTCACTGCCTGGCCCTGACAGCCGGTCCCCTCGGGGGCTGAGCTGGCACAGGCACTGTGCTCCCAGAAGTGGTGACTCCCCATGTTCCTCCTCCCAGTCCCACCAGTGCACCGAGCCCTGGCTTTCCCAAGGATTAACAGTGGTGATATTGCACAAGGGCCAGAGCGACTGGTGTCAGCAGGGTGAGGCTGGAGAGGGAGTACGGTGGGCAGTGGGTGTCCAAGGCCATCCCCAGGCAGCTGCTGGGGGCCCGTGGAGCTGGGGATCATCCCAGCAGGGCTTTGGTGAGACAGACGAGCTTGGGGACCCCAGTGATGCTGCTGGCCCGGCGCTGGGGATGCTGGCCAAGGGTCTGGCCCAGGGGATGCTGCCCGGGTCTGGCTGAGGGCTCTTACCTGCCCCGGAACTCCTGGTTGTAGATGGTCCGCAGCGTTTCCCGCAGGCTCACCTGCTCCCGGCCCGTGTCCTGCAGGAACTGCACAAACTGATGTCCCCAAAGCCTGGCCTCTGCCATGCTGAACTGCGGCATGCTTGAGCCCAGCTGAGCCGAGATGGTGCCGTGTCGAGGAGTGCCAGATCAATCCAGGCTGGGCTGGGCTGGGCTGGGCTGGACTGACCCCGGGCTGGTGGCGCAGGGAGAAACGAAAGCGAAAGGAGCTGAGCAGTGCAGACCTGCCTGCCCGGATCGAGGAGCTGGCAGCTGGACAGCAGAGCCTGCTGTAGAGAAGGCTGGTGGGGGAGAAGGGCCAGGAGGCAGGAAGGGAACGAGTCCGCCTAAAGGATGATTAGCTAAAGATTTGGAGAAGGACAAAGAGATAGAAACGCTCTTAAGGCTGGAACCCTGGCGGTGAACTGCTTCCAGTATAGCCAAGGAGCTGGAGAAGGCTAGCCTTGAGGCAGATAAAAGCTGTGCTGTGTGCAGTCTTATCTTGGGCCCTACTTCAGCTTCACATTCCTGGAATTGCTGCAGCGATTTCCTGGATGTGTCCAGGGCCGCAGCCCACAGCACCTGAGGCTCACACAACCTTTCATCTCCCTGGGTGCTGCTGCAGGGACGACCCTCTTAACAAACTGTCCTTGAGTAGCTCCTCGCACAGCACTGTGCAAACCTCCAAAAAGCCCTGCTTTGTCTTGTGTAGGACACAACCAGGAGTGTCTGAGGTAAACGTTACAGCAAGACCCTGAGGATGAGTGGAATTACCTCCTTGCTGCCTTTTTTCCAGGGTGAGGAGTTGCTTTAAAGCTCTGTGATTGTTTTTATTTTAATTTGGAAGCTCAGCTCTTCAGTTGCCATGTCTGTATACCAGGGTGGGAGCATCACCCATGGGTTTGGAGTGATACAAACGCTGCCTTTCTTGCGGAACTGCTAAGGTTAGAAAAGAGCTTTGAGATCATTGAAGTCCAGCCATGAACCCAGCACCACTAAACCATATCCTCAAGGGCCACATTCACGTTTTTGAACAGTTTCAGGGACGGTGACTCCACCACTTCCAAGCCTTCAGGAATTAACAGGAGTGAGACCAGGAAAGAACAGACACAAATGGCTTTAAACAAACACTGGTGTATTTGCACTAGACTAGTTGATACAGATGCCTGAGGGATGAACTGTCAGTCTCAGCAGCAAATACAAATACATTTTATTTAGATAAAACTCACAAAGCATAGACACTTATTTTGTGGTGTTGCTGTGCAAAACCTGACGTGTAATGCACAGGCAACCCCACCCCTCTCTTCCCAAGCCTTTTTTTCCTTTGTGTATTTAAAAACAAGAACACAGGAGTCAGTTTAAAAACCAGAACCTGCAAGGCGCCCAGTGATAACCAAGTGCAAACAAAGCAGAGAGTTCCCCAAAGGAGGTTCACTTTCTAGTGAATCCACGTTCCAAGATCTGAGAAATGGGTATCTCTTCATCCTGCCCTTCAGAGAAACTGTTATGACTGCTATTTTGATATTAGAGGGGCAAAATAGTAAAGCAGAACAAGCATGTAGAAGAGATTCATCCAAAATCCCCTCTAAGCATGACAAGAAACTGTTGCCCTGAAAATTAAGCCTTCTTAAAAGCCCTTGTTTTCATAGTTTTAATTACTTTCCCATGAAAATCCTGTAAACATAAGTTGTTTATCACATTCCTTCTAAGAAACGTCTTTTGATGGACGTTTCGCATGACCAGTGTGCTTGGGAAGGTGATAACTTAATTATCCAATCCCTGGTCATTGCTGAGAATCTATAAATGCTGGAGTCAGAGAATAAAGTCATGGGTTTTTGTTCTGACACTGAGAGTGGTCATGTGAATCATTTTGTGTCCTTTAGCGACAACTGTCCACAACTGAGACAAATGGAAAGGATTTTTTCTTTCACTTTGGTGCAAGTTTATTTATTTTGTACACTATTCATCCATACACCTGTGATACAAATCTATGAGCCTGCCACAAAGCATTAAAGCACAACATACCTACTATTCTGTAGACATTTGCATTTTTAATCACCATCCAGCCCTTGTGGATCAGCAGTGACTCATCTTGTAGTTCTGTAAAAATGCAGATGTCTGGTAACCGTACGGACACGAGGGAGGGGAGAACAAAGATGTTCACTTTTAGGGAACATGGCTCAAACCTTCAGATTAAAAAAAAAAAAAGTTACATCCCTGGAAGAGCTAGGTCAGTAGGGAATTCTGTAAAGGATCCTGTAAACTCATTTTCTCATTTCCTTAGATTCTAAAATCTAACCCTGCAGGCATCTGCTTTGTGGAGGTTGGGAATAAGGACACACAAGGACTCACTGTCTTACACTTACTGTGTCTTGCAGCGCCGTGAGCTCTTGGCAGGTTTGACAAACTTACTGGATACCTGGAGTGCTGGATACAGGTGAAGGGAACGCTCTGCACCTTCTCCTGGGGTAATAATAGGGCTTTTCCAGCTAGGAAGTTTTCCAGCCAGTGACTGAAAACAGCCATATTTCTGAGCCATGAATGGCTGAATTTAAATGACCTATTAAATGCAGCTACAACAGGAAGTTTATGTGGCAGGAAACACAAAACACAAAGACATCTATTTGTTCCATGGTTCCCTCTCAGGCTAGAAAACCTGTTAACTTTGAAAGCCCTAAAAAAATGCTGCTCTGGTTTAGAAACCATCTACTTGGCATAGGACCACATTTGTTTTTTTGCACACGAATGTTTCATCCACCTCCTTGTTTCTGCATTAAGCATTCTGCATTTCTTTGCCAATCTTGTAGCTGAGGATTTTGTTCCAGTCAATCTTGGTGCGGGTGACGGGGAGCTGCCGGCGTAAGGCTTTGAAAGTGGTGTCTGACATAGTCTGGTAGTTTTCACTGATTGCTGTCTGCAAGGGCAAGCAGGTTTGGTTAGGGCACTCATAAAACACTGTGAGAAAGCTCAACTCTGTGTTAAAGCCACAAACTCCTTTCTATAAGGTGTAAGGCATACTATTACCTAAATTAATAATGCAGTCATCAGTGTGTGTGCAAGTCAAAGGCTTTCTATTCACCTCCCCTGTATTGCAGCAGCATCCCCTTACGTCTTTCACTGACTTATCTCTTTCCAATCTCCTTGCACACAGGCTGGGACAAGGTAAAAGCTGTTGCACAAATTTCCTCCTCAGTATTTTTAACTGTCACAGAGGAAGATACATCTATACTCTAGGTATCATTTGTAACCCTTAGGAAAAAACATACAGCAAGACTGATAGTTACTTACAACACAGCTTTGTAACTTTACAGCTTTATAACTATATTGTTTAAACAAATACTACTGCCCTTTTCTTAGTAATTCTTACAGTCAACACCAGATGCAGCCAGGAACACAAAGGTCAGTTTTCCATGTTTTCATTAACTGCAAATGAAGACTGATATGATTCTGTGGTTTACTTAACTACCACTGATCTTACCTGGTACTCGTTTTCTGCATTTTCTATGATCTTAATAAACTCCTTAGCAGTTTGGACATCACTCTGCAAAGGAGAAAAAAAAAACAACAAAAAGTTTGTATGTTTAAGAGCAACTTACATAAGCTACACAGTAGATTTCTCCTCAAATGATAGGCTGAGTACAGATAAAGTGGGAAACACCATCAGCTTGTGCCTCATGGTTGTAGTTTGGCTCCTTTCACTTACTACATACTGGGTAGGGCTTGTGCTCCAAACTGGAACAGGGCTGCACCCTAGTGAGCAAAAAGGAAGTGGACCTTCATGGTAAAATGAGTCACTTTGCAGATGTTCCTTCCTGTACCATACTAGAGGGTTTCTTAATTTCCCTTCGTGTATGTCTCTTACTGTTCCTTTCCCTTGCACAGAGATAGAAAAGCATATTCTGTCCTCTTTAACCCCAGCTTCCAAGAGAAGCTTTCTAGTAGAGACTTTCCAATGAGATTGAATTTTATGCAATTGTGAATCTGGACTCTGAACACCACACTGACTGTTCACCCTGAAATTACTTAAAAGTCAAGAGAATGCAGTCATAGCAGTGCATGCTTCATGAGCTGTTTAAGGAATAAAACCACTGCTTATCTTAAAGATCTTTTAGCATACTTACTGACACCTGTACAGAGTCCTGAATGTCTTTGTGGCTAACCAGCTGGACGTTGCCATCTTCATAGTAATGGACCTGGACAAAAAGACAGAATGCAGGTTTTATCACAACCACTCACTCCACAATTCCTGAGCCCAAAAATGCTACTAAAATGGCACAACAGAGCTTCATGCCAGTCTTCTCTGCTTACATGGAGACTAAAAATAGGCTGGATTTTCTAAAAGGTTTCATTGTCAAGACTGTTCAAGATTATGTTGATCAGTAAACACCTAGAGCTAAGAGCAATTATAGAAGACTCAAGGCAGAGGTTTTAGCCCTATAAAGTGAAGCAAAGAGGAGGCCTATAGGGTAATGCTACACAATAAACCACAGGCCAGATGTGATTCCTGAAATACTAGGATAATCAATAGAATCAATAATGAAGTTCTTGAATTCTTTAGTTTAATAACATCCTGACTTGAGAAGGACATCCCTGCTGCATTTCAGCATCTCATTCTGAGCCAAATGCGTTTGTGTAAGAGATGCACAATGCAGCTTTTCCTGTTACTGCCAGGAAAAAGAACTCACCTGGATTTTGAGCACTGCAGCCACTTGAGCTGTTGGTGGTGTGATGGTAAACTTCCATTCTGATCTCCAACGCCCATTCCTAAAAACAATCAAAGCATGAAAAACTATTTCCAAAAAGCTCTAACAGCAAAAAGATCCAAATTAATGAGCAAGTTGTTTCTGACGTTGTCTTATCACCAATACCATATAGCATTTAGTGCTTTAGATGGCATGGAGTTAAATTTCTGCAGCCCAGCTGAACATAATGCAGCTGCAGAAGCTCCAGAGATGGAAAGGAGAATTTACCCAGCTCTGCTACTGCCTTTTCCTTTGGATAGGAAGAGTTTTGCTAAGTGCCAAGGGGGCTGCAAGGAAAACAGACTACAAAACAAAAAGAACTTCTTGGGAAGCCCAAAACTCCCTGTCCTTCAGACAGTGTCAGAGCTAGATGATGGTTTGGTTTGAGGAACCAGGCAAAGGAAGAAAACACACTAAGTTGAAATAGTCTTACCAGAAGTTTTTGGGCTGAAACTGGTGGCTCTCAATACAGGCAATAATTGTCTGCTGTCCATCTATAGATTTACCATAAACCTGTGTTTAGAAAAAGAGTTAAAAAGGCCCAAGAGCTAAGGAAAGCCATTCTTAATCTCTGTTCCTGGCAGCAGGAATGTGCTGTGGTGGGAACATGCACCAGGAGTTACACTGTCCATCCCCTCCCTGGAAGCCATTTTATTACTGGTAGGTGGGAAGGTGCTTGGCAGTCATGCCTATGAAAAGTTTAATTCATCTTTACCTCTGTGTCATACCAAGATAGTTGCACCCTCTTTGGAACATGTCATTCCAAAGTTAGCCAAAATGCTAGTGAGGATGGAGAATTCCAACAGCTCTGCCCAGCAGAGTCCACTCTAGGACTGAGTGACTCAGAGCAATACACTTTCAGGGTAACAAGATGGATACTCAACAGTGCAGAAGCCATTGGGGTAATGATCTTTGACGTAGGCTCTCAGTGCACTGTCACAGGCATCTCTCCACTGCTTTAGAGCTGATTCTGTGTCCTCGGGCTGGGGATCACTTGCTTCTTTCCTTAAGTGATCAAACTTAAAAGAAAGCTTGTTTCTTGGGTCTAAAAATCTGCCATTGCCCAGATCACCATGTTCAGTGATTAAGACCTGTAAAATAAATTGAAATGATGATACATTTAGGCTACTATAGCTGTGTTGTTTTGCAATTTCCCTACTTGCATATCAGTGTTACAATAGGTTCCTTCATTGAACTATAAGATCACATAAAGAAAATCAAGTATTTTCAGTAATAATTTAAATTAGTAGTTGTTGTGTGGCTGAAGGTAAGTCTGCTCTCCACAGTCTGCACTTAGACTTCTGTCCCAGAAAAAGCTGAACTATAATAATCTATTTATATTTGGCTTAAAATTGGGTATCCTTACAATAGAAGCAGGTTGCTTTGCCTTCAAAATTATTTTAGCTGTTTTCCTTCTTCCTTTCTAAAGGAAACAGAGACTTCTACTCTGGAATCTACCATTTATTGCCATGTTGCAATAGCACTACTGCTGTGCAAGAAAGGTACATAGATGTGACTACTTCTAAAATACACCAACTAAAGCAGACAGCAAAGCAGCATTGCACATTCCCTTCTTTCTTCTTTTTCACTTTAATTTTGTCTTCCCAAATATTGACTTTATTGGGGTGTGTTTATTCTTTTGCAGGTTGTACTGTAACTTTCTTATCAAATCTATTTCTTAATATATGCCTCCCATAAACATATCTGGGACACCAGAAAAGCTGGGTCAGAGCTTGGCTCAAAGAACAGAACAGATGGTTGTGCAGTTTTCTGGCTTCTCTATGACTTGCTGTTTGCTCTTAAAAAGAAATTTTAAAGAACCCTGAAATAACTTGTTTTGCTGGCATAGACTGGTTACCATTAGGTAAAATCACTACACCAAATCAATGATTTGGTACAAACAAAGATACAGTTTGTTTTTTAGGGTAGCTGGGGATGGATTAAAATTGTGGAAAATAAACCAAACTGTGAAGAATCTACTATCAATTGTCAGTAGGAACTGTAAGCAAGTAGCAACATGAGGATGTGTAAGTGAGCTTTAAAGAGACAGTAATCTTTAATCATTCATACATTTAAGTAAAATTCCAGTCACTTCAGCATGGAGCTTTAAGGAACTATGAATTGGATTTACTAAGTAGTACAACACAGAACTTGGAGAATATTTTGTTTATGCTTCGTTCTTATAGAAGAAAGTTTGTCAATGTAATGATGTGTGGGGGAAGGAGAAGGGGTGGTACCTTGTGAGCAGGACGAGTGAGTCAGCTGATGGTGATGTTGACTTGTGAGCCAACATCCTGACAAAACAGCATTTTTATTGCTTTTTCCCAGTGCAGTAATACAAACCTCAGGTGTACAAAGTTTGTTCTCACCTGGTCATCGTACCCTTCTATCTTCACCGGAGTGAACTGATCCATGTTGTACTGTGCAAACGCGCTGTTGAGGATCAAAAGAACACCAACTTCAGCTAGACATGCACATTTATTTTGACTCCAGTTCACTGTGTGATCATATTACAGCAAGCATCAACTTAATTGGGCAAATAATACACACAAGCACTGTTAAAGGATTTTCCAGTACCTTTTACTGTAGATAGCTATAAACCCCAGGTCTAAAAGCAGGTTTGTTCAGTGATGACCAGGAAAATACAGAGTTCAAAAGTAGAGCAGCAGGTAGCCTGGGGAAATGTGAGCAAGCCAAGGCAAAAGAGCAACACCCCAGCTACAATTTAGACAGCAGCAAGGTAAACAAATGAATAGAAGAATATTCACAACAATTTTCTTATGTAAAGACTTGCTGAGTGACACATCACCTAGCTTGAAATACATCTTAGCATCAAAAAGCTTGTATGTGCAATCTTTAAGTACCTTCTGATGAAGCTGGAAGTAAACAACAAATTTTGAAAACTTTTTCTTGAGGGCAGTTATTTTTCTAAATTTAGGCTATGGATTAATCAGTATTTCAGGCTTACTTTATTAATCAGATGGTTCAACATGATCACAAATTTCTGCTGCTGCAGAGTTAAACTGTTTGGCAGAGTGCCTTCCTGTCAGTTTTATACAGCACAAATTCCATTTTAGGGCTTTTAAAAAGAATTGTCCACACCTTTCATTATATATTTTGTTAGGTGGGGTAAGAACTTATAGAAGATTGCTCTGAATACAGCAAATGGTTTTCTTTGTCACAGAATGATGGGTATAAAGAAAACAAAAGTATCTCTGAAGGTAATTTGACTTGTGTTTGAAATCTTAGTACTTACTGTGCTGCTCCTTCCCTGAGAAGATTGTCATTGTTAAGCAATAACCGGACATCTGGAGAAGAAAGGGTTCAGGTGTGTTACTGGATTTTTTGATCAAATGTTTCTCTTTGTGCACTATATTTTCAACTGCAAACATTAAAATGATTAAATCGTTTCATTAAGCAGAAGTAGTCCAGAAGAACTGCATGCTTTCCCTAGCCACTTAATTTTAAAAGGAATATGGTGTGACACAGCCTTAGATTTTTATAATAGATAAAACATGAAGAAAACATCACAGATATTTTTTCCTTAATTGCTTACCATTGAATACTTCATTGAACTCTCCAGGGGGTGCATGAGTGATGAATTTTGCAGCTATACGCACCTACCACGAAGAGGAGAAGTAATTAAAGAAAAAGATAATTTACTGAGTTCACACATATTGAAGCAATTCACCAATAAAACCAGTTTTGAAGTGATTGTAAGGGGCAGATTTAGGGAGAGATCTAGGCATGCATTGTCAAGATAGAAATAGTCTTGTAAGACTGCTCAAAGCAAGGTCCCTTCCAACCCAAACCATTCTGGGATTCTATGAAGTGGAACTGTGATGATGAAGGCATCAATAACTGAAAAGGCCAACTTTCAATATCTAGAAACTCTGAATCTGGGAAAAAAAAAAACCTCATCTCTTCTAAAAATGTAATAAAACTGCAACGTGTTCTGAAATCTAATATACATGTCTTGCACTCTTAGAGTATAGGTGGTCCAGGTATTGATTCTATTGGAATTAGTAAGAGTTTATGGTTTTCATTATCAATTTTTTTATGGATTTTACAGGGCCAAAGGGAATAGAAAGATCTTGGAAGAAATGAAAGAGGAAATGTCACAAAATTAGACCTCTCCCTTAGAATAATAAAAATGTCCCATTTCCTCCGATAAGCCCAGCTGACTAAGCTGACCAATGAGCCTCTCTGGTCTAACATGACATTTATTGAAAGTGACTGCAGAGTTGCTCATTACAACACTGATTATTTTCTACTTTTCATTTTGAGCAGCAAAACAAAGAATTGTGTGTATATATATATATCCAACTGCTTCACCTGAGTTATCATCAGAGCTGGAAATAACTCACTTTCCTCAACAGTCTTCCCTGTTCTAATTAGAAACTGTTTGTATTGTTTGTCACATAATTATTTAAAGCAAGCCACGAAAGGGAATAAACACTTTTCCAAACTAAACGTAATTGCCTTATTCCAAAAGGATCAAGTAATAAGTCTGCCTTAACTGGACTGAGCTTCAGATAAAAAATAGACTGTGTTCCAAATTAGCAATGCTTTCAAAAAATAGCTATACATTCTTTGTGCCTGAAGTAATTAAGCAATACAAAGAAAACATTAAAAAGGTATGGTGCAGGACAGAACCATTTTCTCTTAATCTTCTGGTTTCAGGTTGGTAAGTAACAGCAATTCTAAAAATGGAGCTCTTAGATTGTTTGAAAAATGTCACTATTTAAAGAGCTGTAATTAGGACAGATTGCTGCCACAATATTGCCAAATTTCACTGTCAGAAATTTGTGCAGTGATGAAGAGAGCCTGGCAGTAGTTTAGAGAGACCCTGCTGCTCTATATCCTCAGTGGACTTTGCTCAGAGTCTGCTCCAAAAGGCTGAAAGATTTCTGACAGGACACCACACGCTTTTCTGAGCAAGTACAACTGCAAGCACAGTACAGAGCATCACTGTGAAACAGCTCTCTCACTAATGCCAGGATGCCTCACAGTGGGAGGACAGCACTGGAACACATCCTGCAAATTAACTCCCCAGATGAACAGATTCTCTTTTATAAGGTGCTTCAACATATGGCAAAAGAAGGCCTCTAAAAAGCTATAAAATTTAATATCTTATAAATTAATGCAATGATGTTGTGGCTGCAGAATGTGAAACCCTTACAAAAGGGGTCACTGTTTTAGTAGGCTGAACTTTAGATCAATGGATTCTCATAAGGAAATCCTTATGGGAAAAAGAAACAAACAGAAAAAAAAACCCTAAGTGTTATGTGTGAGAGATTTTTACAGTCTTCCACAAATTCTCTCACTTGGAAGGACGAACAAATTTAAATCAACACGGAAGGGCCTCTGCACTTCAATCAAATGTTGTTATAACACAGTTCTGAACAAAGCAAAGGCTGCAAGTGGAAAGTGTTCACTTGGATAATTATACCTTGCCCTGCTGCTCACAGACATATAAAATACAAAGCATTACAATCAAACTATTGAAATCAGGAGTGCAGGAAACAGGGAGTGTTTAATTTGAAACGTCAAGCACTTGAATGGTTGTTGGTTTTTCAGAGTTGTCAGGATGCTCCTCTGCAGAAACATCAAAATAGGACTTTCTGCAACCTGCCCCATTTCCTGGCCCACGGGGCCATTTCAGATGCCATTTCAGCTCTGAAACTTCAACTTCCTGCTTCTAAAATGGGGAAAGTGTCTGAGGGGAAGAGAAGCTGTGCAGCCATTAGTTTAAACTGGCAAAACAGCAGCAGAATGAACTTGAGCAAAACCGGGAGATTTCAGAGGAACTTAATCACAGAATCCCAGACTGGGAGGGTTGGAAGGGACCTTAAAGCCCATCCAGTCCCACTCCCTGCCATGGACAGGGACACCTTCCACCGTCCCAGGCTGCTCCAAGCCCTCTCCAGCCTGGCCTTGGACATTTCCAGGGGCAGCCCCAGCTGCTCTGGGCATCTGTGCCAGAGCCTGCCCACCCTCACAAGGAAGAATTCCTTCCCAAAATCCCATCTAATCCTGCCCTCTGGCAGTGGGAAGCCATTCCCCTTTGTCCTGTCACTCCAGGCCCTTGTTCCAAGTCCCTCCCCAGACCTCATGGAGCCCCTTTAGGTACTGGAAAGGGCTCTGAGCTGTCCCTGGAGCCTTCTCTTCTCCAGGTGAACACCTCCAGCTCTCCCAGCCTGTCTGAGAAATGAATCTCTTACCTAAAATACATCCATAGAGAATAAAGGAGTGAAGCTTGGAGGATGGAATGAATTAATTTTGTTGCCCAATTGATGTTTTTGGATCTTTTGCTTTAAAGTACTCAAAAACTCAGACTTAAAAAATTAACATATATAAAGTTCTAGATTCATCTGAAAAGTCATGAAATGGATACTACAGCAAATCTTTGCTGTATGTTTCTCTTTCAGATCCTCCCTTAAGGTTATCCTTCTCTGCCTGTGTGAGGCTTGAAGTTGGTTGAAATTGAATGTTCTAAAGGCCATATCAATTTAGCTCTGGAATACTTATTCCAGAAAACCTAAGTCACCTAAAATACTGACTAATGGATGAACTGCACCTATAAAGCTCTGCTTGTTTCACAAATGATGTCACTGAAATGAAGCTGAAATTGCAGTCTAAGGGAAAAATTAAGGCAACTTGTATGATCCTTGAAGATCCATGATCCTGAACAACTCCTCCAGAACCTTAAGAAACAAAGCAAACACTTTTATGATGTAAGGAAGAGTAACAGTGTATTTTTAAACTACCGTGTGTAAACAACAGTGTACTACCTGGCAGAGAACTTGCTGCCTGTAACTTTCCACATTCTGTCAGAAGAGGAACAAAGTGCTCATTACCCTTTCCTAAAATAATTATGGCTCTATCTGCTCCTGCTTAGTCCTTTCCATCCAATATGATCTGTAGAATCTAAATCAAACTTCCTGTCAGCAGCTGGGCTGAGCAGAAAATGCAATGACATGCAGAGGGTGTTTAAGAAGTGAAGAGCTTGCAAAGCACCTTATAGACATGCTGTTTACTTTCCTGATTTGGGAAAAGCAGCACAAAAAATACATTTTCACAAAATCATTTTGGTTGGGAAAGACCTTCAGGATCACCAAGTGATGAAGCTGTGACTGACCCCCACCCTGCCAACAAAACCAGAGCACTGGGTGCCACTGGATCCACTTCTTCCTTGGCCATGACCAGGGATGGGAATTCCAGCAGCAGCCACCCTCCCAATGTCTAATCGGCCTCTCTGATAAGAAACCCCTCCTGATCTCCAAACTAAACTTCCCCTGGTTTAGGTTGAGTCCATTTTCAAGCACAACGACTGGCAGAGACACTTCAGCTGCAGCGAGGCAGTGAGGAAATCGGAAGGCAGTGAGGAAATCGGAAGGCAGTGAGGAAATCGGAAGGCAGTGAGGAAATCGGAAGGCAGTGAGGAAATCCGAAGGCAGTGAGGAAATCCGAAGGCAAAGTGCTGCGCTGGTAAGGAACGGCCGGTCCTTCAGTCGGACGGCGGCGGCCCGGTGGTCTCGGGGACCCGCCCGCCCCGAGGCACCCGCAGGCCGGCACACCGGCACCAGGGAGTTTGCCCGCCAGTCCCCACCCACGCCTTCCCGGGGGCAGAGGCGCAGGCCCACAGCGGAGGGGCGGCCACCCCCTTCCTTTACCTTCTCCTCATCCGACACTCGCTCCTCCAGGTCCGCCATCTTGGCAGCTGTGTGCCCGGCCCCGCGCAGTGCATGTCGGGAGCGGCGGGCGGCGGGCGGACTGCGCTGCTGGCGCCATCTTAGCTGTGGGCAGACGCTGCGCGGCCGCCATCATAGAAACGGGTGGGTTCTCGCGGCACCGGCTGACAAAGGCGCCGCCTCCCAGAGCCGTCGGGGCTCCCGGTCATCGTGTGGGATATTCTCGGGCGGAGCAGCGGTGATGGACTCGATGAACTGGCTGCCTACGCTGGAGGAGCCTCGCCGTGGTCGTCCCGGCCCTGTCCCGGCGTTCCCCCGTGGGCTGAGACGGTCGGGTCTGTAGACCGGAAACGCGGCTGCCGCCATCTTAGCTGCGGGTAGACGCTGTGCTGCCACCATCATAGCAACGGGCAGGTTGTTCGCTAGCGGGAACACGGGGGTGGCCGACCTGCCGCGTCCCAGAGCCTCCGGGAGTGCTGGCTGCGGTGTGGGGAACGATCGGTCCGTGCTTCACGCTGGAGTGGTGATGATGGGGTCGGCGAACAGGCTGCCCGCGCTGGCGGAGCCCCGCCCCGGTGCTTGTCCCGCCCCTGTCCCGGCGTGCCCTGTGGGCCGTGATGGCGGAGGGCAGCGGTGGCAGCGGTGGCAGCGGGCGGGGGCCGCCGTGCCCTGGGGCGGCCTCGGCGTTCCGGCGTTGGGAGCAGCTGCGGCGGCGGGCTGCGACGCCCTGGGCCCGCGGGCTCCTGGCCGTGGTCGCCGGGCTCGGGCTCCTGTACGCGGTGCTGCGGGTGCCGGTGCGGCTCCGGGACGGCCTGGCGGCCGGTGAGGGCAGCAGGGGCGGATGGCGCGCTGGGTGGACCCTTCGTGTGGAGCCGGGCGTGCGGGCAGGGCAGGCTCGGCTCGGACCGGTCCCCCCGAGCATCCTGGGCTGTATCGGGAGGAGTGCATCCAGCGGGACCGGGGCAGGGATTGTTCCTCTGTGCTTGGTGCTGGCGAGCGGCTCCGCAGGTGCTGTGGCCGGGTCCGGGACCTTCCATTCAGGAGGAACGTTGAGAGGCTGGAGTGTGTCCAGAGCAGGAAACGGATCTGTGGAAGGTCTGGAGCCCCAGGAGCAGCTGAGGGAGCTGGGAAAGGGGCTCAGCCTGCAGAAAAGGAGGCTCAGGGGGACCCTTCTCGCTCTTTACAACTCCCTGACAGGAAGGGACAGCCAGGGGGGATTAGGCTCTGCTCCCAGGGAACAGGGACAGGATAAGATAAAGTGACCTCCACCTGTGTCAGGGAAAGTTCAGGTCGGACATCAGGAGGAATTTCTTCATGGGAAGGGTGTCAGACATTGGAATGGGCTGCCCAGAGAAGTGGTGGAGTCCCCACCCCTCGTGGTACCCAGGGAACAGCTGGACCTGGCTCTCAGTGCTCTGGTCTTGTTGACGAGGGTTTTCCAAACGAATGATTATTCTGATTCTGTGAGTCTGTCCCTGCGGTGCCTACGGGCTGGTCGTGCATCCCAGCTTTGCTCGGTGACACACTGAGCTCATTGTCACCTAACTCCAGGGTTAGGGACACGGCTGAGGACTGGGCAGCCGAAAGCAGCCAAGGCACTGCCATGTGCTCCCCCCTGGGTCTGTCAGCTGCAGCCCTGCCCTGGCCCTTTCCAGCTGCTGCCAGGTGACAAGGCTGATGTGCAGTTTGACTCCAAACCATGGTCAGAGCACCACTAGGTAATTGCATTCCCTGCATTGTTGTCTTGATATCAGGACGGAGAGGTCTGTGGGAAGTGTATGTTAACACTGAATTTGCATCAAAACAGATGTCTTAAAGTGAAGTAATACATTAAATTGGCTTGTTGTGGTCCACCAGCCACATGGGTGAAACCATAAAGACTTTGTCTAGAAATGTACAGTGATTTTTTTTTTTTTTTAGCTGGATGTAAAAATTGTCTCAGGTAGATACAAACAAAATAATAAGTGGTGAGGATTCCCATAGCAGTGTAGCATTATAAAGCTACTAGGGCTATAGTATACTATATATTTGCATGACAAGCTATTTTTGTTTTTCAGTTCTACTTATTAAGTCTTTGGTTTTGTTTCTCTTAACAGTGACTGTGTTCTTAAGCACTTTGACTCCAAAATTCTACTTTGCCCTTACAGTAACTTCATCTTTTATATCTGGACTGATATTTGTAAGTAGTCCACTTCTTTTTTTCAAACAACTTTAGCGTGTCCCAGATGACTTTATGAGGGGTAAAGGGAATGAATATCAGACTCTAGAGGGTGCCTTTGTGCTGGGAAGGAACTTCTCTGATGTATTGTTGCAACCTGTTTGCTGTGTGTGTATTGGGACTGATGAGTCTGAGAAAATAACTTGTGCAGAGAGCCAGAATGGTTTAGCTCCACTGACACAGCTTCAGCTGCTCCTCTGTCACTGGTCACCAGAGAGAGGAGTGCAGTACCTGATCCAGGCACGGGATCCAGATTGGTCCAGGGCTGACAGTTTGGTGTAGTCCTTGAGGGCTTATGATATGCAGGTATTTTTTTAATTGCTTCAGGAAGAGATGGTAATATTTTTGGCCCAAAATTTCTGCTAAGTGACTGTCATTGCTGATAACTTAGCCATATCTCTTTGTTAGCCTCTCTCTTTCTGGTTAGAATTTCTGTTTAATGGGCCATTTTATCCTTTATTCTTCTAGATTATTTTTGTGAAATGAAAGAACTACACCTGTGTTAAATACTACTAATATGGTACTACAGGTTGGGCTACAGCTTGAAGTATTCTCTCCAGTAAAAGAGGATATCATGTTTTTTTGCCTCTGTTTCCAGTTTCCCTATACAGGCACTTCTAAAAGGGTTTATGAGTTACCCTAATGACCTGAGGAGGGAGGAACATAACATTTGACTAAAATTTTGATGTTTTTTTCCCAATCTCTTTCATGTTCTGAGTGATCCTGCATGACAAGACAGGCCAAACCAGGTCATTAGTGTTACTCTGTGTGGAGATAAGTTCCATCCCTGATCATTTGCAAGGGGATGTGCTCGCTGTGAACACTCTTCATCCCTCGTGTTTGCTGGGAGGGTGTCATCTAAGGAAATTCCTGGTGCTTTTTTCTCCTGTGACAGGTGTTTGAGTGGTGGCACTTCCGAAAATATGGCACATCTTTCATTGAGCAGGTTTCTGTGAGCCATTTGAGGCCCCTCATTGGGGGTGCAGAGAACAGCCCCCCAGCCCCAGCAGCTTTCTCAGCGGGGGAGAATGAGACCAGCAGGCAGAACATGCCAGGTGATTCCTGATGCGTCCCAGGAGCTTTCCTTAAGCTTCCAGATGGCTTTTAATGGCTTTGGCTGTGCATTAGTGCTTGTTAAAACTGGACAAAATCTGCATCTTAGAGTGTTTTGTCAGTATTAATAAAAATATACTAATGTTTTTTTACTCTAAACCATTCATTGTTAAAAATATGATTTAGAAAATATTATACATTTAGCTAAAACTGTTTCAGTAACATTAGTTATTTACTATTCTAAATATGTGCAAGGTAAATATTGCATGAGTGTACATGCATTGCTTAATCTTCCCTCCCTGTGCTTTTGTACCCCAGCAATTTTGGAGAGCAAAAATGGAATATTATATTTATGGAATAGCAGAAGTTTATGAAGATGATGATTGCATAATAATAAAATTAAAGTAGTTTTTCAAAGAACAACTGCTTTTGCATTACTGCATTTTAACATCAAGATAATATTTCCCGTGCTTTTAATTTAAAAAGTACTTTTTTTTTATTTCTCAGAGTGCAAAGTGTGGCGAAATCCTCTCAATCTTTTCAGAGGGGCAGAGTATAGCAGGTATTAATTATCTTGCTTTCCACTGCTTATTTTTAAATTTAATCGGGGGCATGCACATGACTTCCTCACTGAGCTTGCACTGATAATGTCAGGAGACAGCTGCAGACCTGCAAGGTTATAGGGGTGATTGATACCAATCCTGTGTTTAAAAGGCACCAAGCCAAGCTTTGGCAGTTTCAGTGTTATGAACAAAAGTATTACTGTAGCATTTTTTTTTAGAGTAATGTAGGAAAAAATCTTTTTTCAGAGGTTGAGACAGTGATTCTCAATCTAAATTCTCTTTTATTAAGCTGTATTTTAAGTCTCCTAGTGTTACTTCATGGGAAAAGCTGCTTTCTAGGAAGCCAGTTCCCAAATTGTTTACAACTTTATAGATTTCTGAACAATAGTACTTGAAACTTGGTGTTAGTAGGTTTAGTCTTTTATTACAGATTTTCTGCACTAGGCACATCAGCTATCCCTGTGGTATCAGCATTGCTAATTACTAGGAATGCCTCTTACTGAAATTTCTACTGTTTTAGGTACATGTGGGTGACTGGGAAGGAGCCTCTTACTTACTATGACATGAATTTGTCTGCTCAAGATCATCAAACCTTCTTCACGTGTGACACGGATGCCCTTCGGCCTTCAGACACAGGTAGTGATGTCTGGACAGTGAAAAGTGTGTTTTTAGTGAACTCCAAAGTAGTGCAAGCTACTGTGTCAAATATTTAGTATAGCATTTCTCAGGTTCTAAAGAGGTTTAATAGATGTAGAGGATCAGAGAGCAGTTTGGGTTGGGAGGGACCTTCAAGCTAATCCTGTTACACCCCCTGCCATGGGCAAGGACACCTTGCACTAGACCAGGCTGCTTCAAGCCCCCTCTAACCTGGCCTTGAAATTTAGTGTTTAGTGAAATTTAGTGGAAAGATGTTGTTTTATGTTGTGCACTCTCTACTACTTAAGTGCTGTCAGGGTCCTGACTTTTTAAAGATCTCACACATTTCAAATGATTAACACAATATTGCAAACCTGGATTATATTCTCAGCAGCCAAAATGTGGTCTTATTTAAACCTTAGTAATGAATGCAGTAATGAGTGCAGTCTCCAGATTTTTTTCCTTGTGCTCCACATTCAGTGCAGAAAATGTTCTTTACCTGGTTATTGTCAGTGTGGGTGTGAATTATTGTCAATTTGTCACATTCCGGAGGTGTTCCTTGTCAGCTGGCTGTGACATGTTTGATATGAAAGATATGTTTTTATTTCACAAAAGGGAGTGAATTGTCTCGCTTGCTGAGCCAAGACTAATATTTTGTTTCCGAAAGAAAACTCAAATATTTTTCCACGTTATTCTTGCTTGACAGTAGGAGGTTTTGTTCCAAGAGAAACATGTATAGATTCTTCAGTTTCCTTATCATCCTTGAGATAGGCCAGATATAGAACTCCACGAACATAAGTTTTTGGAGTTCTTTCAGAACTGGTTTTTAGTGTGAAAGTTAATAATCCTGCATAGAAAATGGTAGCTCTGAGCGTGTTGTTTTCCTGGAAGGTGGTTTTCAGTTTGTGTTTTCCAGTTTTTACTGAATGGAAGCATGGTGGAGAGGGGTTTATAGTCATTGCAGTGAAATAATTTTAAATTCAAGTTGTAGTTCAAAGGACACTTCCGAATGGATTTCACCCTTTTTACTTGTTCCCTTGAGCACTTTCTGGTAAGCTGATAAATGTGTATCTTGAATTGGCTTTGCCATGTGATGCCACCCAAATGTGCTTTGTAAATTTAAAATGAAGTTGTTTATGATCTGACAGTTGTCTAAAACTAATCATGGAACAGAATCCCAGAACGCTTTGTGTTGGAAGGGCCCTTAAAGCTCACCCAGCTCCACCTCCTGCCCTGGGCAGGGACAGCTTCTGCTATCCCAGGCTGCTCCAAGCCCCATCCAGCCTGGCCTTGGACACTGCCAGGGGCAGCTAGAGCTGCTCTGGCCAACTTCAAGTACAAAACTCGACCTGTGTGGATACCACTGCAAGATACCCCTTACTCCATCGCTGTTTTCTTTGAAGTTCTGTTTGAAAGCTAAAATTAAAGTTCTGTGCAGGTCTGTGCAAGAACCTGTGTTTAACAGTTGCTCCTGCCAAGCTTCCAGCAAATCTTGGGAAATGTTTCCAAAAGTCTGTAGCAATTTAGAAAATGTACATCTGCCTGGTTATGTAAGCTGTTTCTGTGGTCCATGTAGGAGTTCTGAAATGGTCAGTGAGGAATCTTCCTCACTGTTGTTGGTTTTTTAAGCTAAGTTTGGGGCGTAATGAGCTGTTGCATGAATTTGATGCTTGTGGTAGAAACAGCCTGAAATTAAAACACTTGTTTGTTCTTGCTTACAACAATCATACAGCAAACAGGAATTTTCAGACTGGAAGGGAATGATAACTAGAGCTGGCTCTAAGCAGCCAGTGTTGTGTCCACTGGCTCCCAGGTCCATGTCCCTCACCAGCATTTCCATGTTTTTGTTACAGTTATGCAGAAAGCGTGGCGAGAGAGGAACCCGCAGGCCCGGATTAAAGCAGCGTATCAAGCTCTAGAGTTGAACAATGAGTAAGTTTATAAGTTTAGTTGCTGTATTTCTAGTGTGAAGCATTAAGTAGAAGGATACTAAGCATACTATCAGTTTCTTCATCTAATAATTCACTTTTAGCAAAGTTCTAAATGCTTAAGGGGGACTCTTTGGAATGGGAATTGCACATGGGGTGTAAATTGCCCTGAACTGTTACACTAAAAACATCTTTTGTGCTGCTTCTTTCTTAAATTGTTGTATTACTGGCAATAACAAATGAGGAATCTTATTCAGGTATAGGATGGTCTTAATTGAATATAAGATAATGTGTTTCAGAGGTGGCATTGTGGTAGAACTGTATTTGGAATTCACAGATGCCACTCCTGTAAAGGATTTAAAACTACTCTGTAGCATAAACCAAAGAACTTCATCCACAACTGTGATCCGCTTTCCTGACAATTATTGACCATTTTTACAGTTTCAAGGAAAATATTTTAACTTGCTTTTACAATTTTTCCTTTGCTTTTTGTCCAGATGAGAGGGGTATGTGTGTTTTTTTCTGTAAAATAGAAAAGGTTTCTTTTTTCCTGTCAATCCCCCTTTGAACTCAAATCAGTATTTTGGAATTTTAATATTGTCAATGCTTGCATCTTAAACATAAGTGAATCTTGCCCATTTCTAATACTTCTAATACTTATTAAATGTAGTAAACTCCCTCTCTCAAAATAACTGGTAGTTTTTTCTCTTATTTCAGTTGTGCTACTGCATATGTCCTCCTGGCTGAGGAAGAAGCAACAACCATTGTGGATGCTGAGAAATATTTCAAGCAGGCTCTGAAAGCAGGAGAAATTATTTACAGAAAATCTCAGAACTGCCATTCCCAGAGCCCACAGCATGAAGCACAGCTGAGTAAGGACTTTGAATCACATGAACTCTTGGGTTTGTGTGAGCAGAAGTGTAAAACTGAAGTTAAAATGAAGAGAGGTAAGGATTGAAACTGGTAATTTTTTTTGTCTTTGTAATTAGGAAGAGACACCAATGTGTTGGTGTATGTGAAGAGGAGACTAGCTATGTGTGCCAGGAAACTTGGAAGAATACGAGAAGCAGTAAAAATGATGAGAGATGTAAGTAAAAGTGAAAAAACCCTGAGTTAACCATTGTTTTCAGTCACACTGTCCTAATTGATGGTTTTAAAGTTCATTTCTTGGCATCAAAATTAATCTAATTGAATTATTTTCCCATGAGATTTGCACATCATGATGGGATGGGGCTTTGAGTAACCTGGTCTGGTAGGAGGTGTCCCTGCCCTTCTGCTACGGCAGGAGTGAGATGAACTTTGATTGTTTCCAACCCAGCCCATTGTGTGATTTTATGAAATGATGCAGTTCTTTTCATGCTGCTTCCATGCCAATTTCTTATACTCTGAGACAACAGAACATTAAAAAAATCCTAGATTAGTTTACTGATTTCTGTTAAGTATTTCAGTGATTCAGCTGCAATTCTATATGTAATTTATTTCTCTTTATTGATTTGCAGTTGATGAAAGAGTTTCCACTTCTCAGCATGCTGAATATCCATGAAAACCTGTTAGAGGCCCTTCTGGAGTTACAGGCTTATGCAGATGTCCAGGCAGTTTTAGCCAAGTATGATGGTAAGTGATAGCTGTTGGAAAATGTGTGTGTTTTTGATAAAAGTGAGGTGGGCAAGGGCTGTGTGTCCACAGGCAGCAATCTACCCATGACCTCAGCAAGGGGAGCAGATTCCCTTCAGCAGTAACAAATAGGTGCTTGCAGAGTGCAGGTCAAGTTCTCCTTTTGACTGCTGAGGTCAAATTTAGGCAAATTAAATTGCATATGAATTACTTTCTATGTTTTTAAGTTCTAATCTGTAAAGAAATCCTTTCTTCAATTCAAGGATTATATTAATTAATCTCTTCTACATCCCTGGATATGCCTAAATTCATCAGCCTTTTTCAGCCAGCACATAGGCCTGTAAGGAATTGATGTAAATAAGCTGGAAAAGGTGGTTTTCCTTTTGTTTTTTTTGTCATCTTCCAGGCTTGGTGCTTCTGTAATACTGAGGTTTCTTGTCAGGGATTAGCAGTGTGCAAACATGCTGCTGCCAGAGATCAGTGCTGTGCATCAAGTGATGTAGTTTGCTTTCACTTTCTGTCTCAATTAGTAGGTTGCAGATATTGTGTAAGTTTAAATAAAGGTTAATAAAAGAAATACTTATTTTTTATTGCCCTCAGCTTTGCCACCTGGACAGTGCCTACTTGATGAGTGCACGAAGGGCTGCTGTCAAAGCAGGGCCTTAAGTCACATTTGGAATGGAGGGACATAGCAGTGTTTTATGGCAGTTATTCTCAGAAGTTGTTGAGTTATCTTATGTCAATTCTTTATTGCCTCAGGGAATCAAAGGTATGAGATTTTTGCCCAAATCCTGTGCCACTTGTACATGGCCAACCTAGCACCCTGCTCCCATTCCTTCATCCTCTTCTGGGTGGATTCTTTTTGATTTGTGAAAACCATTTGCACTTTGCCCAGTGCTTCTTTCTGTTAACACCAGGAATTGTGGCACTGATTTTTTTTTCTGAGCATCTGGAAAATTGAGTACAAGCTTCAAACTCCCTGCAGCACCCCTGTGTTTTGCTTGACACAACAGCCAGACTTTTAGTAAGTGATGGACAGGCCCAGGACGGGATTTACAAAAAAAGCAAGAGCCATCTGACTATACACAACGTGTTACTTGGAAATTACACCCCAGACTTTGTCTGCTTTTAAAGTAAACTTGCACTGTGGAGTGCTAACCTTCTAATCTGTAATTGTCAGCTCAAACTTGGCTTCAGATATTCCACAAAGCTACAGCTAATAGAATTTTCCCCCGTGGGACTGCAGAAGAGTGGAAATTGCATTTTTGTTAAAATTCATCTACCTGTCTGTAATGTAATTTTTTGTGGTCAGCTTCTGGTCAGTCTCTCAGTATTGTATAAAACTGTGTTAATGTACAGTTGCAAAATTAAGTAAAGATTAGAAGCTTACTTTAAATCTTCGTGGGTTAATACAGGAAATACATTCTGTTCTTAAGTTTATTTATGTGCACATTTCTCTTTGGATTCAGTTTCAGCTTGTTGATACATTTAGAAACAAAAAATGGCCCCATCCCCTAAATACAACTTTGAGTTGTCAATCTGAGAATGAGTGGTGACTGTGCAGAGAAATTCAAAGTTTCTAATCACAGCTGAAATGTTCCAGATGTTACGTTCATTGTCTCCTATACCCAAGGAAAAGTCTTTAACTCAAAGGATGTGGGTTTAAAATGTTTGTATTGCCTTAGAATCTTACAGCTTAATTATTTTATTTTATCACAGATATCAGTCTTCCCAAATCAGCAGCAATATGTTACACAGCTGCTCTGCTAAAAGCCAGAGCTGTTTCAGAAAGGTAAGAGAGGACATGTGTGAAAACAATGGTTTGTCACTAATCTTGGCTTCTGATGTGAAATATGAAGGAAAAAGGTCTGAATATTTTATGTTTTAAAATTGCTTCTAATCTGTAAACAAATCTTTGCTTCGGTTAAAAGATGATTTTAACTTTTAGTCTTTTTTTATATCCCTGGGTACGCCTAAATATGTAGTAGTTACATTTCTAAGAACAAGTTGAGTGTATTTATATATACACACATTTTTGTGTGTGCAATAGAACACACTTTAAAACTACTTTTAAGGGTCCATAGAGTTAGTACAGGTGAGGATGTTTGTCACAAGCACACGTATTGGCCAAGTGCTTTTGTATAAATTCTGTTTTCAGTGTTTTGCTGGGGATTTGTCTTTTGGAGTGGGTACAGGATATTTGTGTTAGTTGATGCTGGCATTTCCCTGAGGTCTGAGCCCAGCTCCTCCTCCCAGCAGGTGCTGATGCTGTAACAGGGAGCTGAAACAGGGCACTCACCTGCCATGACTGACATGAATTTCATATGGCCATGGATAACATGGTCAGCTTAACATGAACATTTGTCTCTTAGAAAGCTTTGTTTATCTTTCTTGATGAATCAGCCAATTTTTAATGAACTCCAAGTTTACAGTGCAAATAAACACCTGGTTAGCGTTTATTATTTATTACTTTTGTTCAAGGTGGGTTTTTCCCTTTAGGTTCTCCCCAGAAACTGCCTCCAAGAGAGGGCTGAGTACAGCAGAAATTAATGCTGTGGAAGCAATTCACAGAGCTGTGGAATTTAACCCTCATGTTCCAAAGGTAAAGAGTGTTTTATTTCCTATTGGACCACTTGTAGTGTATTCTGAAAAATATCATATAATAATATCATATTGTTATTGGAGCCTTTCTAGCTCCATATTTTCTTGAATTTGGTTATAACTCCAGCCGTGGAGTTGTTAAAAACTTTAGGTTTTTTATATCATAAATATTTTGTAGCCATATTTTTTTATATATAATAGCTGATATTCAAACAGGGTTTTTTGCACAAAAACTTAAACTTGGAATTTCCTAACTCGTTGGAAAATCCAGTAATGTATTACTGAGGGCCCTTTACTCTCAGTAAGGGTGGTCATTAATAAATATAAATGTAGATATCTAAAGCCATAAAATAATCACAGAATGGTTTGTGTTGGAAGTGACCTTAAAGATACATCATTCCATCACCCTGCTTCCAAGTCCCTGAAGCCAAATTAAGTTCTCCAAACAATAATCACTCTAGTATTCCAAACCCCTTTATTCTGCTGGGCTTTCCACCATAGCTCCATGGTTTTTGAAAGATCTGCAGTCACTTATTTTCTTCATCCTTGTATAAACAAGATTAAGAGTCTTCATCACCACAGGCTGTAATATAACATCTGGCATCAAAACACAGATTCCACAGAGCACTGGATGAAAATAAAATTTTGCATTGCTTTTTAGTGTCCTAGTGATGCTTTCAGTATGAAACCTTGAAGCAGGAGGTTGGCTCAGTGCAGACTCTAATCCCCTGCAAATGATGATGGAGTCCCAGTGGCTGCTGCTGGGGAGGCTGGAATGATCCAGCCACTCTGTTCTGTCTGCCTGTCCAATCCAATAGAATGTGCACTGAGGAAGCTAATTGCTGGGAGAAATTGCTGCTTCTTTGCATGACTGATCAAGAGCGTAGCAAGTTCATTTCAGACAGTCTCAGACAGATTTTTCTTTAGCCTCTGCCTTTAGGGGCAGAAGATTATAATGCATTATCATTATCTAAAAGTTCTTTTGTTTGGGTATCCTCCAGTTTCTGGAACCTCATATACCTTTTTAAAGAAGCTGGGAGATCATTTCAAACAGGCTGTTATTAAAATATGGTCTGTAGTTCTGCAGACAAATGCAGAAACTGATTCCACATTTCAGTAACTTGATTTTCTCTTCTAATTGTATATCTATCCATTCTTCATGGGTTTTTTATTACCATACTGCCTTGAGGTGCCAATGGGTTAGATGACAGAGCAGAATTTTACTGGTGCAGGCTATTTAGAACTCTGAAATGTTTATGATCAAGGCAAACCAGTGAATAAGGGCAGAGAAGTGAAGCAACTTGCCCAGTGGATCACAGAGGGAGAAGAAAATCAGATCTTTGAATTTCCACTCTGTTTTGTCCCATAGGCTAAAAATGAGTACATAAAGCAGGAAATCCCTCTGTTCACACATCCAATGAAAGTGATTGTACATAACATTTTGCATAAGGAAAATAAAATAAAGTTTGTTTCTCGTTGTTCTGCTTTTACAAGGCTGGGCGTCGTTTGGAAAGTTAGAACCAGCTGGAAAATAGTCCTCTTAAGCCATTTCAGATTAGAAATCTGTAACTGCATTTTGGTACTTTATAAAACAATCTTTTGTAGTCATCTGAATATCTTAGAAATTTTTATTTCATATAAAGACTTCAAAGGCTTCAGTTCAGATACCTTCAGTACTGACACCTTGCCTCTTTCCAGACTGGAATTTTTCTGTTTATGTGGTAACATGGGCTCAGAGAGAGCCAAAGGCTGGAGCTGAGCATTGGTGTGTTGTGGCAATACTTGCAGTGGGGCTTCACCACCACTGCTGGGTTTATATTCCCAGGTAGCATAATGGAAAAGTGGGCACTGTGGAGAGCATGAGGAGTTGGGTCAGGGGTCAGATATTTGAGACCATTTTCCCACAGCAGTGCTGTGTGAGTGATCCTTTACTGTGTAAAAAAAAAATAAAAAAAAAAAAGGAAGAGGATTAGAGGGGATTAGCAAGAATATTACCCTCCGGATTGCAGGCCCAAGGCACTGAGAGAAGAACCTAGCCAGGCAGCAAATGTGCTTTATTTGGCTGGGGCACAACCCCTCCTACATTCCTTGAAGAGTCTGAATGGGAAAAGTTAAGTCTTCAAACTGGATTAGTAAATAATCTCATAGTTTGTGGCATCTGCTGAAATAAATCGGTGAGTTAGCTGCATTCTTACACTTCGGGGGACACTCCAAGGAATTGCCAGCTACATTGATCAAAGATGTCGATTAACTTTGGCTGTTACTGAATGAGACACTATATGGTAGGAGAGGACAGCTCACAGGTAAATATTAGAGCTGAAACTGTAATTTCATTCTTGTAAAAAGTAGTCATCTGTTTTTAAAAGCTACCTGACTTTTTTAATGCACCATGAGAAAAAGTGGTACATTAAAAAAAATTGCATGTTCTGTGTTGTAGAGAAATAGGAAATGATGAATCCTTGTGTTCTTTGACTATTCTGAGCATCAGATTTTCTGCTGATGGAGGGATAGAGCTGAAATTGAAAAAATCTGAAATCAAAGATACTTTGTGGTTGCACAGTAAGACCACATTAGAAGAAGATTTTCCTGGATTTGGTTTATTATTATTCTTTTGGTTAGCACACCGACACTTTCAGGTTTGCTGCTCATACTTCAGAGCTAACAAGTCCTCAGCCACCTACATTGAAACTTTCAGTGATGAACTAATGAGCAAAAATATTGTTGGTTTGGGGTTATTTATCAGCCTAAATTTGTCCCTCATTGGTGTTGCACCTGCAGCATTGTACTTAATGTCTGATCCACAAGGATGTATTTTTATTTTGTCTTACCGAAGCTGTATGTTTATTCTTGATTTTTTGTGTGTGTGGAGGCCTAATTGAAGAGTCGTATACACAGGAGTGTTTTGCTGCTTTCCAGTTCTCACTTAGGGCAGCCTGGCTGCTCTGTGGTAGAAGCTGGCCCCTTCTACACTCAGTTACACTAAAATGGTAATTTATATTTCTCAATCAAAGGTTTTTGAACATTCCATGTAACCAGGTGTACTTTCCATTTTTCCTTCCAGTATTTACTAGAAATGAAAAGCCTAGTGCTGCCTCCAGAGCACATTCTGAAGCGAGGGGACAGTGAGGCAGTAGCGTATGCTTTTTTTCACCTGCAGCACTGGAAGAGGATAGAAGGGGCTCTAAATCTACTGCACTGCACATGGGAAGGCAGTAAGTATTTCCTTTTGTATTGTTCTGTACACTAGAGTAGTCTCTCTGCCTTTGTCCCCCTCAAACACGACTGGTTCTCTTTGTGGGAAACTGGTCTGATTAGACACAGATCTAATGTCACTCACCCTTTTTGCAGCATTTAGGATGATTCCATACCCATTAGAGAAAGGACATCTTTTCTACCCCTACCCAAGCTGCACAGAAACAGCAGATAGAGAACTGTTGCCAAGTAAGTGGTTTCTAAGCAGTAATGACAATAAAACACAGGCTAAGGACATACTCAGTTTGTGGTATTCTGTATTTACCTTACTGTAATTTTTTTAGTTTGAGCTTCCTGTGAAGGGGATTCAGCTATTTGTTGATGTCCCTCCCAACAGATCCAGAAGCACTTGACGTGTGTGTGGTAAATGTCAGCTTGATGCTGTAATAGCCTGAGTCCTTCAGAGATGAAATCTGTGTGTGGTACATTCAGACTGAGTCTGGCCAACCTTGAGAACAACAAAGTTGAGCATTTGTTAAAAACTGCTTTTAAAAGAGTTCATGAATTTGACTGCTGTTGTAGCAAGGAATCAATCCATGGTTTCCAGTCCTGCATTAGGTATCCAGTAAAACCTCTCCGTGAACTTACAGAGAATCTCTGGTTAATCTGTAGCTTCACAGAACATGTATTGCTTTTTGTCATTAATTCAGTGGTCTGTATTTATCTGCTGGGTGCCTCCTGGAGCTTTTTATACATCTATTTCTGTGGATTTATACTAACATTTGATACTGAAAAGTAAGTCTTTTCCAGCTGCTCTTTGCTTCAAGGTTACTTAATGCAATTATGAACCTACATGTTTTTTTCTGTGGGCAAGACAAATAAACTATATCATTACTGCCTGTACTCATGATATTTAGGAAAATAGCATTAATTTAGATTAGAATTGAGCTGTTAATTATACATCTTATTTGAATTCCTTTGGGGTTGAACTTCTATGTCTTGAAGAAACACAATTCCCCTGGGACTGGACAGGGCTACTGCAAAAGCACCAGCAGCCCTACAGAGACCACAGCTGTGGAAAGGAAAACTGCACAGACGTGTTTCTATTTAAAAGCCTGAAGTTATATTTAAAATGTGTAATTTAAATTTGCCCCCAGACTGCTTTAAATTACTCATTTCTCACTTATGCAGGATATTGCACAAGGAATTCTTTGGTTAGTAACTAACCCTAAATTGTAGACTTCCCAGCATAATTAAACACCAACACATGCAGATATTTCAACAGGATCACTCACGCATTCCTGTTATGTTTTAAATATAAAACTACCTATAAATAAAATCATCTTAACACTTTTATTGCAGCACTTCCTCAAGAAATCTTGACACTTAATTTTTAAAATATTTATCTATTAAAATAATGTTGACTAAATCAATGATTCAAAAAACCTGGATTGGTCTGATGAGTACCACTTCTTAAATGTCTGTGAATGTATAGAATCAGCTTTAGTTGTTTTTATCTGTTTTGAATTTGGTTTTAATTTTCCAGTGTAGGAAAAGCTACTGCAAAAAGAATTAATTCCCATTTTTGAAACACTTTTCTTAATTATATTGCTCCATGTTTTAGAAATGAGGTGAGTTTCTATATAGTATGAATCTCTGATGTTAGATATGGATCTCCAAATATTGTATGTAATTGTACTCCAAAATCATATCATTAAAACCAAAACAATCCCTGAGCACTTTGCCACTAATGAGTTGCAAGAGCACAAGACACTTTTGCTGGATTTACTCTTCCAATGGTGCTTTAATGTGGTAGCATTCTGAAGTAGTAACTGGGAAGGTGAAGTGGTTTTTTCCTCCACACACTTCAGCTTAAGAAGGAATATAATTATATTTTCTCATTTTACAAAAAAAAGGCTCATTCATAATTTTAAGTTTTTGTTAGATTTTAAAAGCAGCTTGTCAAGAAGGGCAGTCCTTTTATAATTACTTATGTCTATAGAAACTATCTTTTTCTTCATTTAAAAATATTTTGGAATCATTAGATAGAAATCAGAGCTGCAGGTATCCAGAGCCATTAAATAATTGCAAGTTCACGCAGTGGGTTGTTGGTGAGTGAGCAGCAGCAGTGTTGGAGTGCTGAAAGCTCCACATGCCACCCTTAGCCTGGCTAATCACCTGCTTTGGATTTTGTTACCAGAGATTGGAAATTGCAAGGAGCTGCTACATCCAGAATTTATAACCCAGCCCTGGTGCTGTTTTCTTTGAGGTCTGCTCTGTCAGCTGCTCTGAACAGATTTACTGTAGTCTACAACCAGAAGTCTTCAAGAAGTACTAAGAAATAGATGTGTATACAACATGCTGGTCGTTTTGTTCTTGCTCAGCTTCTTACAGGGTGTGGAGATGTGTTGCTCTTTTCAGGTGACAGGGTTAGAGCTGCAGAGGGTTGAAAACACCTGAATTGTTTTAGTTGGTTTGGATAATTTTGACAGCTTGTGAACTTTACAGGCGTTCCCTCTGTCCTGTTAGAAAAATAGGTACTGAAAACTGAGCCTGATGAAATGCTTCAAAAATAAAGCCCATGCAAGTGAAAAAGAAGACTGGGAAGAGAATATTAATAATGAAAACAAATGTGTAAAAACTGTTAATAATGAAAACAAACATGTGATGTAGGAGAAAAATTTTTGAGAAGTTAAAGTACTGGAATTTAAGATGTGCTGCAGGAGTCTTTCCTTCTGAAAGTCCAGAAATGAGTTACAAAGCCATAAATAATTCAGAAAGCAGTCCTTGATTGTCAAATGTCAACATTCTTCATTTTTTTCCTTTTAGCATTTCACGAAGTCTCCGTTTACCCCCAGAAGGAACTTCCCTTTTTCATCCATTTCACAGCAGGCCTGTGTTCCTTTTCAGCCATGCTGGCCCTCCTTACCCACCAGTTCCCTGAGCTGATGGTGGTTTTTGCAAAAGCTGTAAGTACTGTCTCTGTCATGGGGCTTGCTAAGGTATCTCATGGGTTTTTGGGAATTTTGAGGTCCAGGGTGAAGTTGCCTCTGGTCAATCTCATGCTTGTGGAGCATAAATTATTTTATCTGCTTCTGTAAGAATCTTGGTAGTGACAAACACATACTGAAATTTGGGCAAAATGTCTATTTTGACAAGAGATGAGCTATTGCTATTACATAGCATGGCTTTAATTTGCACTGTTATGGTTAGAGAGCAGCATTTCAGCACCAGAGAAATTCTCCCACAAACCATTGTGGTGAATATGGATTTTAGCCTTGTGGAAGTGCACGACTGCAGTGGGAGAGCCTCAAAAATAAATTTGTTGACTGGAAGTTTTGAGGAGTGAGGAAAAGGCAGGCCCAACTGCAGGCAAACAGGTCTCTGAGCACTGAAAACCCACAGTGTGATGTAAAAGGAATGGGTGAGAACAGATAAAGTAACTGGTGACTTCATAGCAGGTTCAGAACTGAGTTTAGCTGTCACTTAACCTCTCAGGAGCTCAGGCACTGGTTTTATATCTCATCTGGTTTCATGTACTAGATGGAGAATGTATTCAGTGACCACAGTTCTGTCATTTGAGTGCCTTTTCAAAGATAAAAGCTGGCATTCATTGGTAATAATCTGTGATGCTTTAAATGTATCTTAAATATGTCTGTTCCTGTGGGTGCCTTCTGTGCCTCTCTTTTCTCCCTCTCTTCCCTGCTCTTTTTAGGATTTCTTTCCCTTACTCATTTGTTAGCATCTGCTGTCTGTAACCTTGTCCTCTTTCCTTGGATTCTGGAAGTGGAGAAACAAAGTGCATGGGCAACTTCCCACTCCAGCTGCTCAAACTACTCCAAGCAGTCAGTTTGGCCTTTATTGAACTGTGGATCTCATGCAGTAGAGCAGAGTAGCAAATAAAGAGCTCTGAACTCCTGAGGGAATCATTTATTCTGGCCTGGCTGGTCAAAATGGAGAGTATAAACTTCTGTGTCCTAGTGGTTTAATGCAACAGGTAATGGGGACCCAGGAGGAAAGCCCTTCTTTTTTAAGAATACTTTGTTCATAAAAGTGTTTGCTTTACAAGTGAACCCAGTCCATTGTCCAACTCCTGCAGGTCTGAGAATGGGGCCTCATTTCCACACAGAGTTGTTGATTTTTATGCTGGAAAATGTAGTTGGACATGCCAGTGACAAATTTCAGTGCTGCTCGTAATTGGCTGGATTCATAGGAACTAGGGGTTAACTATCTGCTTGATTAATTCTGTAAGGGCTGCATTAGCAATGTTGTATGATTTCCAAAGAGATACAAGGTCAAATGTTATGCTAACAAAGAATTGCTTGGTGAAGTTCTCTCTGCTGGGTTTCTTCAACCAAAAAAAGGACAAGACTTTGTATGATTGAGTTGGCTTTGCAGTTGAGCTGTCCAGTGACATGTCCAAGTGTGGGGAAAAAACTTCCCAGGCTTTACTCATTTGGCAGTGTGTTTATTTTGTTTATTTTCTTTAGGAGAAGCTGGATAGTGTCTGTTCAGCTGAAAAGGTAGATCAAGAACACTACACATTGCCACAGCATTCCCACAACCAAGTCAGTGGTAGTAGGCACAGACAGAGGCTCTTGGCACTCTCTGTGGCAGTTTGTAATCAGTAAAAGCTGGAACTATGTGCTGAGATCATCAGGCAAGAAGGGAATTCTGTGTTACTCTCTTGAGATTGACAGCTGAGAAGGAAATACGAATTTCCAGAATTCTGCTATTTTAGTTAGAATTAATGTTGACTTTCAATCATACTCTAATGATAAAAATTCTTCCATATTTTACTTATTGGATGATTGTTCTCATTATTCCATTCCTGATGTTTTCAGAGGGATCCAGAAAACTTGTAAGAAACGATGATGCTCAACATCAAAGTAACATTTCTGGTTTTATTGCTCACAACAGGGATGTTGGAACTAGATGACTTTTAAGGTCCCTTCCAGAGCAGACCATTCTATGATTCTGTGTTTTAGTTAATAGATTGCTTCAATAGTTTAACTACAGATCATGCTGTGATGGCTGCTAACAGCCATTTATAAATGCTCTCTTGCCTTCTGGAGGTCTCTGTAGTAGTAGCATCTCCTTGAATTTTCATACCAAAAATGGAAGGTTATCATCTGTTTAATGATACCAGCCTTTCCACTCAAGCATACTGTAATAAAACAATTATTAATTGCTATATTAAGCATTATATTTTCAAGTAATTACAGTGCTTTGAATTTTTTAAATTTTTTTTTGTATGTTTTTCATTACTTAAAGTATTTTTCATCTTACCGTTCTTTAACTTACTAAATATAGTAATTTGAGATAATAAAGTTCTAGCTGGTATATCTGGAGTGCTTTGGCCATACATTTTGCATTCCTTTTATCTGTTTCCAACTCTTGAATTTCCAAGAAACCTAGAACACTGTTTTAGGAATGGCAATTGGAAAGTATTGTGTATATGGAATTTTTCATTGTAAATCTCCAAGCAGCGACTCCTTAGATTACATTTCATTTACTTCTTAATCAAACTGTTTTCCAGCATTTGAATCCCCAGCGAGCCGAATGCCTCAGAAGGGGTTTAAGAAGTTGAATACCTTTCTATTGACTTGAAAAGTCTGAGTTTACATATTTTCATTTGTTAGTGCTTGAGATTGTTTCCTCCATAATAAATCACAGGGTAAACCTTGGCAAATTGCTAAAAATATTCCAAGTGGCCAAAAATCACAAGGAAGCGTTTTGTGGTTCCAATGTATACAGTGTGCAGCAGCAGCAGCAGCAGCAGCGCTGGAGCCGCTCCTGCCCCACGCTCCCAGCCCTGCCCACCCGCACCACGCGCAGCCCGCGGGTCTTGCACGGCCCAGGGGCTTTGCAGCTGTTGGGGACTGGTGCTGGCAGAACACTGAGCATTTCCTGGTGCAGTTAGAGAAGCTGTGGCTGCCAAATCCCTGGAGTGTCCAGGGCCACGTTGGAGGGGGCTTGGAGCAGCCAGGGATAGTGGAAGGTGTCCCTGCCCAGGACAAGGTGTTGAAATGAGATGATCTTTAAGGTCCCTTCCAACCCAAACTGATTCCATGAAAACTGTTGTATGAGTTAGTGCTGGTAAGGACAGTGGAACAGGCAGTGGTTGAGGATCCACAGGAGCTGCAGCACCGGTGCAGGTGCTCCCTGGGCCTCACTCTTGGTTTCATTCAGATTTCTGATCTCTTGGAGAATCCCGCTGTTCTTCATCATCACACAGCTCTGTTTCTGAAGTAGCTGCTGTTTGGATTCTTTGCAGTAAGTGACAGAAGGGAGGAAGCTACACAAATGATGATAATCTCAACAGCTCTCTGAACAAGCTGAAAAACACTGCTAGATAAAACAACTTCTGTCAAAATTGCAGACAAAAGGGTCTGATTATTTTTTCATTCAGTATGAATTTTTATTTTTTAATAATTACATAGATGGAGGACTGTGTGGACATGAATCATCTTGCAAAAGTGAAGTTATACAATTCCTTCTGTAACAGAAGGACACCAAGAAGTCTGTGAGAACACCAGTGATACAGAGTGATAGCAGGCACTGTAAACAGATCTCAGAAATTCCTGGAAACACTGAACATACCTTCATAGAATCATGGAATGGTTTGGGTGGAAAGGGACCTTAAGGCTCATCCTGTTCCCCCTCCTGCCATGGGCAGCCTCCCACCATCCCAGGCTGCTTCAAGCCCTGTCCAGCCTGGCCTTGGGCACTTCCAAGCATGGGGCAGCCACAGCTTCTCTGGACAATTCCAAGAAGATCAATCCCATATTTTTCTTTGGAACCTTATGTTGCTGGATTAGACCAGTGTAAATTATTATTAAAGTACTGAAAAAATAGTGCAGCAGTGTTCCTGCTGTATCATACTGAAAACAACTTTCTTTTTCAGGGAATTGGATAAAATCCTAAGAAAGTCACTGTTCCAAAGTGGTTTTGTATGGATTGCTTGATACTTTCACAACAAAGAAGTCATGGGACTTAAATTAAAAATTGGCTAATTTTTATGACTGTAAGATTAGGAGAAAACATTTTGCATTCTTGCTGTTCCCTAGCTTCCTGTTGGAGGATTCCTTGCCATTTTGTGGCAGCCATATAGGGACAGAAAATAGGGCAAAGCAGAACCCTGTCTGGCAAGTCTTGCTTCATGTGACACTCTGCTTTACTTAAAGAACAAATCCCCCTACCACTTTCCCCAAAGCTCATTAAGTGAGACCGGAGAATTAACTTTTTAGCCAGCTGCTGAACTTTTCATATTTATAAACACTTGAGTCTTTTGCTTATCTAAGAGAAAATGTGTATAGTTTGGAGATGTGCACTTCCCTGCCAATGTGTAATGAGTGGTTCTACACTTGGTAGGGAAAAAAAAGCCTGAAGTTTCCTGTCAGAGCTGAGTGTCGATGCCAAGGGCAAAGGTTTCTTGCCTTGCTAATCTACATCTTAACTCATGCACTTAATGTGAAGGTGCCACACGCAAACAGGCAGGGAAGAAGCCCACTGCAAGGAAAAGCTCCTACACTGCTGTGAATGTTATGTTTTAAAAGCCTTTTTAATGTAATATTTGAGGTTATGATAGAAGCCAGGAGGGCCAAAGTAAAACTTTCAAAGTAAATGAGTCCTGTTGTTGCTAATTCATGAAATGAGGGTTTGCACAAGGATAACCTGAGTGCCAGCAGAATATCTGGGGGATGGGTTGAGAAGGTGCAGAGGAGTTTGCATGATTTGTTTTAGCCTAATCTTACTTCTGGAATGGTTTAGGTGGCTTCTAGAATATGGATCCTGTCTGGAAGCACAGACTGGTCCTGGTGGATGGACTGTTCAGTTTGAGTCAGTGACTTGTAAATAATCTATGAATATTAAAAAAATTAGTTGATCTTTAAGGTCCCTTCCAACCTAAACAGTTCTGTGATTCTCTGAAAATCCACTGTCCTCCCCTCCCTATTCTGTTCAGCCCTGGAGGCACAGTGCTGGGCAGCTGGAGGAGCTGGAGTAGGGAGGGATGCTGTCCTAACCCTCGTTCTTTTGTCCAGGTGCTGCGGGTGCTGTGGCCAGTGAGTGCTCCCAGTGTTCTGGCCTCCAGCTGAAGGGACTGTGCCAGGGGTGAGTGGACAAAGATGGAACTGGGGCTTCCAGAAGGTTTTCCTTCTACTCTGTGTCTTCATTAATGTGTAACGTTTACAACAAGCCTATTTCATGGCATCAGCAGTGAAGGGATTGGAATTCTGTTGCCCTGAGGGAAAGACACAGAGTGATTTTTGTTCATACCTTGAGTCTGCAGAAGGAAGTTGGTTTGGGAACTGATTTATTGTTGTGTTCTGTTTCTTCCAGTGCTTTGGGACTCTTCTTTCACCCTTCATCTTCACTATGGGGCACATTGAGGACCTGCTGCTCTCCAGCCCCCGGCATCAGCTGACTCTAGTGTGACTGGAGTGTATTTTCTATGATAGTTTGATTTTATTCTTGTGAGCCTCACTTGGTGGTTGGCTGACCCCCAGTTGTGGGGGCCAAGGAGGAAATCTGGGCTCTTCCAACTGATATCCTTGACAGGCTTCCATGTTGATGGTTCTTAATATGTGGATTTCTTCTTTAGACTTAATCTGTAATCATCTAAGAAAATAGTTCTTTTTGAGCAATAGTTTATTGCTCTCTAAATCACTCAGACAACTGGAAGCTCATACTTCCTCTGTAAGAAAGGAGAATACACAAACTGAGCAGGTGTTTGTAGTATTGATGTTTCCTTCTCAGCTGCAGATGCACCAGATACTTGGCTTAGATTTGATTTTATAAGCCTTTTTCAAAATATTTGTTAACAGCAAAGTATGGTTCTGCTTTCTTTATTAAAATGTTGCTACTTAACACATTGAATTTGTTGACTTCTTAAGTGTCTGTTTAATATAGATTATAATGTGCAAACAAAGATTTGTTTCTTACCTTATGGACTTGCATTAGTCAAGGAGATGGTAAACTCCTCTATTTCATGTTACTTCTTTAGATTTAATTGTGCATATTTTTATTCTTCAAGACAAAGCATTTTGAAAGACAGGATTGTTCTGAAACTGCCCAAAGTGTTGTGATAGCTGCATGGGAGTCTGTTGGGAGACATGAACTTTCAAATGTTAGTCCAAAGTAGTGTCACTGTTGAGATGAAGACTTGAAGAGAATGGAGATGTGGAAAAGGAAAATCAAAGGATTTGCTTCACCTACTGACCAGCCCTGAGGGTTTGTTTACTGCAGAGATGAAAAGATGACTGTGGCAGCTATGTGGTTTGAGGTAATTGGTGTGACTTCCATTTCCACTCTCCCATTAGAGCAAAAGTCTTTTTCCCATGCAGGTCTGCTGCTTGGGGCTGGGGAAGCAGAGTCATGGCAGCCCAGGCTTCTTAGAAGGGGCAGTGATAACAATAGCACAGGCTTGTGGGGAAATGCTGATCCTGAGTGCATGAAAACACATCACCTTACTTCTTGCAGTTACACTAAGAACTGGGGAGATTTTACAGGCTTGATTTCCACTATCTTTGTGAATCTTTGTGACATTGATGGCTTCTTCCAAAGCTGATGTAAATTAATCCAGTTTCTGAATTCTGAATGGAAGAATCTTGCTGTAGCCTACTGTACTCTCTGAGGAGTCCCTGTATCAGTCAATTACAAGTGGTTTGCATTGACTTGAAATACCTTCTTACACACAAGATCAAGAATTAACTGTTTTTCCTTATTTTCAAATCCTTTTTTACCTTGTAAACCAAGTTCTACCAAGCAGAAAGTCACCTTTGCATCTCATGTAAGTGTAATTTATTTGTAACTGAAGGGAAACACACTGGTTTAAGTAGCAATGCCATTGTTTGCTCTCCACTGTATATTTCTGTTGACTGGACTTAAATCCAGGTTAACTATTTGAATTCATCAAGGAATCAAAAGGGAAGCCCTACAGAAAGATACTACCAGTGTTTTTAAAGTTATCTAATACTAGAATGTAATTTTCTCAACTTTCTTTCCAGTTGGTCCTTGGGGCTGTTTCTCACTTTGGAATCACTGTGGTGATTAATAGGCCTGTTGTGTTCATGTGATTTCACTTCGTGGTCTGCAGGGGCCCATAAGGTAACCAGCCTAATGCTTTTTAAAGTTGAACCTTTTCCAGCAGTTGTGTGGGGTTATAAATGAAGCTCTGCCTCCCATGTATCATCCCAAGAGCTGCTTTCTCTCACTGTCCTCCCCTGACATAACAGGAACAGAAAGGGGATGGGCTTGTTCTGAAAGGAGAGCTGGCAGCAGGCTGTGAAATGAAAATCTTCCTGTCCCTAGAAGTGCCAGCAGTTCTTGAGGAAGGAGTGCTGTCTATGATTTTCCAGCAGGATTGTTCCTGCTTTTGGGAACCATGCTTGGGAGGAGGGACTTACACCTGACCCATACCTTAGTAATACCCTATCAGTTGTGTGTGTGTGTATGTTTATATATATACACACATAAAAAATTGCAATTATGACTCTGGACAAGACAAATATTGATGTAATTTCCTTGAAACAAGAACTGTGGTGACTTTTACAGCCATTGGCATGGCAATAGCTTTTCCACAAGACTTTATGTGGCATTGACAGACCCCTCAAATTTTCAGTTCATTCAGAGTAGCCAGTGATAGTCAAAGCATTTATTTCTATACCTGGATCTGTGTATTTGTAAACCAGGGTAATTACAGGCTCTTTGGTCAGTTGGGCAGAGTTTGAGTTTGGGGTGAGTTTAGTTTGTTGGGTAGTTCTGGGTGCTCACAGTGTCCCACCAAGTCAGACAGGTCAGTTCTTGATCAGGATGTCCAGGAACAGAATGTAGCTGCATTCCTTCCTGACAACCTCTGACTTCTTCAGGAGTATTTTCCAAAAAGGACAGGAAGGGTAGAAGAGGGGGAAATGTTCTCACAGTAAACCTATTGTTTGTGAAGCAATTAAGCAGCTGAATTCTTGTGTTAATTTGCCCTGTCTTACCACTGACTTTAGTGAAAAGTGTCTAAAGATCTTTGTGAATCAGGACTTTATTGGATGTGAATCTGGAGAGATGATACAAATGTGATTTAACACATTAACAGCTTCCTAATGTTGTCTGACTTGAGTGTTTGGAAGTTGATGCTTACATGTATTTGATTGTATGTAGCTACTGAAGTAGGAATATTTCAGTGTAGTGTACCATGATGGTGCTGAGGGTGCTAGAGCAAAACTTTCCACTGGCACTGTTAGAATAATACAGCTCTTACAGCAGAGGTGAAGCAGTTTAGACTAATAAATATTTCATGGTAACAAGGTCTGTTCATTGCAACCCTAGTTCATGTGGGCTATAAATCACATCAGGATTCTGGGGAATAATCTCTGGCAGATATTTACCATGCTGGGAGCCCTTCAGTGCTGAAATTTGGAATAGATGGCTGTTAATAGCTTGTATGTATGTCTGTATGTGGGAAAAGGACTTTTGATGCTGTCAGGCACCTTGGTCACTGAGGTTATGGGGACAGGTTCATGTGGAGATGGCCCTGGGGTGGTTCTCCATCCAGATTTGTCACAGGCCAGTTCCCTTCCTGCATTTCTCCAGCGCTGGCCAGGCATGTTTATTCCCTGCTCCTCATCCTGGAATTGTTGTGAGGGTGCCAAGCCTCACAGATCCATGACTCTGAGCAAGCCAGGGTGTAAAGGTCAAAGTTGAGACCATTAATAACAAGGTGCAAACGGCTGGTTTATATGTAATGTGAAGCTTTTTACTTATTTCATTTTTGCACTTTGGGGGCTCTGTTTGCTTATGGAGCACTTGGTGTCTGGTACCTATTTAGCTGAGAGCAGGCAATTGGGTTCCTTCAGGCCTTCAGAGGAATGCAGAAAATTGTTCTCTGGTGTTGTAATTCTGCTGGGATAACTGGAGCTTATTTGTCTCCCTGCTTATTAAATGCATACTTGTCTAGAGGTCCTCTTTTCTTTTCCTTTTTTTCCTTTTTTTTTCTTTTTCTCTTTTTTTCATGAGAAAATGTTGGGTGAATCCCAAGGACCACAAGTAAGAGGAAGATTCCAGGAGGAGGGGGAGAGGGAAGTGCCTGCACCTCTCCACAAGCTGCATCATCCACCTCCAGTGCCAGCAGAAGGAAGAGGTTAAACATGAGAGCAGACTCCTTAGGGAAAGGAGATGTATGTGTGGGGCTCAGCCAAACATAAATTAGTATTGCCCTTCCCCCTGCTCAGAGATGAGACAGTGAGGGGAGCAGCACCTCCGAGGCAGCAGCACATGGGGTGTGTGGTGGGGAGCAGTGAGGCTGTTGGGATGTCGGAGCGGGCCCAGCTGTGCAGGTCAGGAGCACATGGGAGCTGTGCTCTGCACTGTGGGCAGCAGGCCAGAGGGCAGACAGAGCTCCTGGGACCACAGAGTGTCCAGAGCTGAGGGGACCTGCAGAGATCAAGTCCAGCTCCTGGCCGTGCACAGGACACCCCAGTGATCCCACCCTGTGCCTGGAGAGTGTTGTCCAAACGCTCCTGGAGCTCTGGCAAGGGGCTCTGACCATTCCCTGTCGAGCTGTTCAGTGCCCAGCCACCCTCTGGGGTGACCCAGTCTAAACTCCTCCAGCATTCATGCTCTACCAGCTTCCGAGCAGTGCCCAGCCTGCCCTGTTTTGCTGTTAAAAGGGACAGACTCCTCTTGTCTGCATTTAATTAGGATGGCTGCAGAGTGATGTATGAGCTGTTGTCACCTGCTTTTGGGTCAAAAATCTCTACAGATCAGTCAGGATGACAGGAGCAATCACAGTGGACTCGTGTGCTCTGAATTCACCCATCTCACAATAAAGGTGGATAAAGAGTAAAAGCAGCTTCAGTTTCCAGCTCTCTCCTGGTTGCCTCCTCCCTGTCTGGAGCCTCCTTGGCAGGGTGTGCTCTACACACCCCAGCCCTTACTGAAAGGGACAAGACCGTGATCAGGGATGCTTCTCATGTGCTTGGAATTTTCCTCATTTGCAGCCTTGACTGCTGCTGTGTTCTCTTTGGTGGGATCTTCAGTGAGTCTGGTCTTTGGGGAGAGCGAGGTAACACACCCTTGCTTACAGCATCAGGAAGGGTGCATCCACCACGATGAGTGTTCCTCCACTGGGATCTCCCCTCTTTGGTTATTTCTGGCCAGCAACATTTTCCTTTTACTCTGGATGCATTGAGTTGTGCAATCACAGTGCAGCCTCGTCAGCTGGACCCTTCTCTTAACAACCTCTTGATTTCTTTGCTAATTTGGCTGTGGGCTTTCATGGGTTATAAAACAGAGTGACACAGAATGTGACTATTGCATTCTCCTGCCTTGACTCACCAGCTGTGATTCCAGAGCAGTGACCCCCCTGCTGGAGCAGGAGCAGGAGCAGGAGCAGGAGCAGGAGCTGGAGCAGGAGCTGGAGCAGGAGCTGGAGCAGGAGCTGGAGCTGGAGCTGGAGCTGGAGCTGGAG
Organism: Parus major; assembly: GCF_001522545.3. Classification (NCBI taxonomy): domain Eukaryota; kingdom Metazoa; phylum Chordata; class Aves; order Passeriformes; family Paridae; genus Parus; species Parus major. The sequence continues at coordinate 6,333,046 of NC_031795.1, read as the reverse complement.
CTGGAGCTGGAGCAGGAGCAGGAGCTGGAGCAGGAGCTGGAGCTGGAGCAGCCCTCCGTGACTCAGTGTCGGGAATTCGGGATGTGGAAGCTTGCAGGCACATCTTGATAGGATGTGTGAATGTTGGTCCAAATGCCACAATAAATCTGCCCCTGGGAGCTGGGCCTGTTAGAGCAGGTGATCCCCCATGGATTACACTGACCACAGGTACTTGAGCAAACCCTTCTGTGCCTGTATGAACCCAACAGAGAACAGAGAAGGCCCATGGGGAGACAGGGGGGTGTTGGGATTGGGATGTAAATTGGCAATGTATTCACCTGCATTGCTGAGCTCAAGAACTTATGGGTCTTGCCATTACCTCCATCCCAAAAAATGGTGGTGGCACCTGGGCTAAGGCCTGTTCTCACCCATGTAGAGAAAATCAGAGTCAGAATCTCCTGGACTGTGGAAGAGACCCATGAGGATGCATCATTTGGATGTCAAGTCCAATTCCTGGCACTGCACATTATTCCATGTTCCCAATGCCTCTGCCTCCTCCTGTGTGTCCTGTCCAGCTGCTTCAGAGAAGGTAATATAATCAGAAGCTCATTAAGCAATTAATCCTGCACCTTGTCCTTGAGTGCAGACTTGGCTTTGACTGGAAGATAATTAGAAGATGAACTTGTGTACGAGGCTCCCTCCCCATTTTAGGCAGATTACTTGAGGGGCTTGTGAGAGGGACTGAGTGTTCCCAGGTGAGACTGTAGCCTTCAGGAATGTTTTGAGGTGGAAAACATCTGCTTGCCAAGGATGAGTGTGCTGGGGGGAGCTTGAGCTTCCATGGGGCTCGTCTGCAGTAGAGCACTGACCAGTCTGAATTTCTTTCAGCCCACAGTGGGACCTTGTCCTGTACAAGCCCTGGGAGTTTGCTCTGGCTGACCAGAGTATTTGTATTCCAAGTCTGTGGTTTTCTGCTAATTGTTTGTTAATAAGTGAGGGTAGCCTTGCATAGTCCTTTGCAGAAGAAACTCACTTCTGTCAAGTGGACTTGAGCCTGCTGGGCTGTCTCCATGACTGCTTCTCCAGGTACTTCTGTAGCACTTGCACTGCATTCCAAGTGTTTTATCCTGTTATTTACTGCTGGGACAGACGAATGCAGCTGCACAGGTGGACCTGGCAGGACTAGGGAGGGCTCCTGACTCAGCTGTGGTTACTCTACAGAGCACTAGAAGCCTCCAATTTCAGCAGCTCACTGATGAAACCAGAAAGGGGCAAGCCAATAAACACAACCTTTCCTCAGGAGTTTCCCTCTTTGTTTTAGTACACGAACATCTGCGTTCAAGGGGAGGATATATTTAGGCAGCAGCCATTGATTGAGGTGTCATTCATCAGGTGGGCCCACAGATGATCTACAGGGCCCCCCAGGGATCCTCTGCAAAAGAAGTGTTTGTTGATGACTGACCCTGGGTCCTCAGGCACTGGGTCCCTCCCAGCCCAGGGAGTGTGTCCTGCTCTGGGAGGGAGGCCTGGATTGATGGCTGAGGGGGCAGCATTTTTTTCAAGTCTGTCGTAAATTGAGAGTAGGTGGAGCAGTAATGAAGATAAATGAGAGGCTCTTCCCGGTCGATTAGCCTGTGCTGACGGATGCTGTGCTGGCTTGGGATGCCTTTGGCCTGCCTCAGACCTCCTCCTCACCTGCCAGCATTCCTCAGAACAGCCAGGATGGGAAAATTGTCTCTCCTGAAATTCACAGAGTCTTGGAAGGGCCTGAGGGGAGACCAGAAGTCTGGATAAACACCAACTCCAATGCAAGAGCAGGGTGCAATGCAAGCACAACCCTCTTGTGCTGTCAGAAAATTGGTTTAATTCTGTAAGAAACAGGTTAGGCAGTGGGAAGATGGGATTCCTGTAATTCTCAAGTGCTCCATTAAAATGTCACCTTTTGGCTTGGCTGTGGCTTTGCAGAAGCTCTGCTGAAAGCCCTTTATTATCTGCATGAGCACTCTTGGGGGTTTGGCGTGGAGGAAGATGCTTAATCCAGCCCATGGCAGGCTCTTTTAATTCTTTGGGCAGTTCCCCCATTAAAACATGTTTCAAAAAGGATTTCTCTCCCCATTTAAACTATTATTTCCTAGGGCCACTGAGTAAAGTCCCTGTTTGGAGATGCTCTTGGTGCAGTTGCTGATGGGTGGCTTAGGACCAGAATAATCTTTGCCTTAATCCCGTCCTGCTCCTTTGACCTTCCTTCAGAATTTGCTCTTGTAGCCTGCTCAGCTCCCTCCTGCCCACACATCTCACTGCTTCCAGGAGAAAACCCCAGCTTCTCAGGGGCCTCTGACAGCAGTAAAACAGACTCAGCAAGAAGTATTTGCAGGTGAATGTCCCTGTTGACTTGGCCTTTTTTACTGTTACAAGTTTGGAACTTCCATGGAAATTTCCTCTGTGTGAAATGCCCTTACTTGCCCATCAGCACAATGCTGAGCAATATTAGGAAAATGAACCCCATTTTTCCTGCCTGAGGGAGGAGGCACAGCCTGCCTGGGGCAAGGTGCAGCCTAGATCTGGTGGGGGAACTGCAGGAGCACCCTCAGCTTCAGCACTTGCAATGATTTAAGGTAATTTTTTACCTGTGTCCCTTTGGTTTCCAGGTTCAACTGTTACACATTGCACTTGTTTGTGTGGATTGGGACCTTTTGACCAGACTCCATAAAATATCTGTATACTAAATAAAGCATTTTTATAATGTCTGCTTGTTCAAACTGGTGGAGAAAAGAAGTAATCTGTAGAGATGAGGGGTGGGTCACTGTAACTTACCTGCCAGTAGCTCGGCAGCTGCCTTCCCCTCTCCTCATCAACTTCAATTTTAATTGATTGTTTAGAGTGCTTGGGGGTTTTCTAATGGGAAGATTTATTTAGCATCTCCTGCTCAACCCAGTGCTATAGAACCATGGAATGGTTGGGTGGTACAGGACTTTAAACCTTATTTTGTTCCACCCCCTGCCAGGGGCAGGGATACCTTCCACTCCACCAGGGTGGTCCAGGCCCTGCCCAGCCTGGCCTTAAACACTTGTGGGGATGGGGCATGTCCTGAAGCGTGGGGCTGCTGAGACAGGATTCCCCTGGGGCTTTGGATGCTCAGCTCTGTAGGAAGCTTTGGGACAAACAGGAGCTGCAGCCAGCAGGGAAGACAAAGACTGCAGGCTGGTTGCTGCTCTGGGGGCATGCCTGGCTGAGGGTGTAAGAATTCAAAAAGCAAAGGACGTCATTTTCTGATACAGTTTTATAATGAATTTTGACTTAAAATAATAAGCAGTATACACAACATACACGAGTTGTACAGAGATGCTGTTGTATCGTTGACTTCAGAACCTACCGGGAAGTTCACAGCTCTCCTTTGCTCTCTCAGGCGCCCCACCAGCAGCTAGAGGTGGCCTTTGTGCAATCCTTCAGGGTTCAGCTCCAAGTTACAGCTCCACTGGTTCCCTGTGCTGGGGACACAGGGACAAGCCTCGTGCAGAGGTGACTCCTGCTCAGTGGGGTTAGTGATGTGTCAGTCTGCTCCAGGGAAACACGGGTATCATGGAACTGTCTTACAGATTCACAACACCCTTCCTCTGGCCTTGCAAAAAAGGAAAAGCAAGAATGCTTTTGCAAGAGTGGATTATTCTGAACTAGTGTTTTTCGCTGGTGAAGCTTTACTGTAACGTAGATTCTGTGGGGAGGTGCAGGATTCCTCAGCCATCACGTCCTGATAGTCAGTCCTCCAAGTCTGTAGCGGTTGCACTGTCCCTTTGCCAGGAGAACCTTTGCAGGTTCACAGTTCAAGCAAGGATCACAGCCTCCTGCTGGGTCAGGGATTAGTTTTGCTGAGCACATCGAAGGGCCCACAGTACCTCCTGGGAACTGTAGTCCTTTCCTTAGTGCTTTGTAGAATTAATTAAATAAAAGCCATGCAGTTGAACTACAGCTCCCAGAACATCGTGGCCCTCGGGGCGCGAGGGTTTAAAAAACATTGCAAGGGGGGTGGCAGTGGCTTCTTCCCTCAGCGCTCCCATCTCCTCAGGTCTGGTCCAACCACTCAGCCCGTTTGGGTGCTTTACAGGTGTGCACGTCCACAGTGTCCTCGCACTCCTTGCAGCGCACAGCGCAGCACCAGTGGAACTTGCACTCGCACTTGGTGACGCGGGTGACGCGCGTGGTGTCGTAGCCGCGCCCGCAGCACATCACCTCGCAGCCGTCCGTCCCGCGGGACACCTTGCTGCACACCCGGCCAGCCGTGCCCAGGGAGCCTGCGGAGGAAGCCACAGCAGGTCAGGGTGCTCCTCTCCATCGTGCTCCAGCACTTCCCCACCCACCCACAGGAGCTACTGGTGACACCGGACGTCTCCTTCTACCGTGGGGACCTTGGGGGCAACTGCTTTAGGGGGGAGGTCCCGTTGTCCCTGTCACAGCACGTGCTGCAGTGGGGTCTCCAAAGGCTCCACTCCAAAGCCTGCACTTGCTTTATGGGCATGGGATGCCACAAGCCCGGCCAGGGATGCAGCTTTGGTGTCTCTCCTGCCCCTCATGATGGAGGGTTGGAATGAGGTGATCTTTCGTGTCCCTTCCAACCCCAAACATTCTGGGTTTGTATGACAATCTGCATGGCCCCTTTCCCATGCCCACTGCTCAAGCCTGTGTTTGCTATTGCCAGAGCACAAGAGCTGTAGGGGACAGGGATGGGCTCTCTGCAGCCCCTCTGTGCTTTGGGGGACCCCTGGAGCAGTGCGTGCCCACCAAGCCAGGCTTTGCAGCTGGAAAAGCTCAGAGCTCTCTGCTCAGGCTGAGGATGGTAGGACCATATGCTCCCCACCAAGCTCCCATGGCTGCTGCAAACTGAACTGGGAATGCTCCAGGCTGAGAAACCATTGGTCATCTCTGCAGGAGTCCGGCAGCCCTGATGCCTCTTCCCCAGTCCCATCACAACCTCGGGCTGTGTTCAGAGGAGCAGCTGGCAGCCTGTGCACAGAACAGCTTTGTTGCCTGTTCAGGGGAGCTTTGCTCTGCAGGAGATGGGCTCTGAGGATACACTCCACTTCTGTGATGACCAGAACCTGAGAGGTTTGGGGCCTTGGGGTAAAGCCTGGAGATTTTGGACAAACGCAGTCCTGCCTGTGCAGGTGTGGGGTGCTGTGGGGACTCTGGGTCTGGGTAACTCCTCTCCAAAGACTGGGGTTGAGTGGGGGAGCTGAGCCCCCAGGCTGGACTAGCTGGGAGCTGCTGGCCTGTTGGGAAGGGAGGAAGGGATGCTTTTGGGTGATGACCGGAGCTCTGGGTTTTACCTGCTGACTTGTCCATCACGCAGTAGTCAGGTGAGTTCTCAAAATACACCAGATCTGTTTTTGTGGGCTTCCTGAAGTTCTTGTTGGCCACTGTGAAGCCAGTGCCATCCTGATTCATTGTCACCTGGATGGCCCCGTTGTATTTCCTCCTTAGGTAATCCCCTGTTTTTCGAAAATCTGACATTGCCAGCCAACAAGTCCTTAGTGTGCAGGAGCCGCTGACCCCGTGGCATTTGCACTCCAGCTTCAGGAAGCGCTTCACAGCCTGTGGGGAGAGGGATGGGTAAGGACCAGAGGTGATCACCAGTGTCTGCTCACTCCTGGTGCAGCTCATCAGCCCTTGGCTGTGTGGGATGGGGCTCCTAAGGGGAGGTGGGACTGTGTACGGAGGTCACTGGTGCCAGCATCAGCAAGGGCACAGGAGGCAAAGGCGAGGTCCTGCCATCCCTGTGGGGCCATTCCCCAGGGCAAAGCGAGCACTGGCAAGGCGGGGCAGCATCCAGCCTTATCCACAGCAAGAACTGCCCTCCAAAGATGCCCCGTTTCTCTGGCCAGGCTGTTCCAGCTGCCCAGTCCCCCCGGGAGGGTCTCCGTGGGAGGGGCGAGCGCTGGGCGCTGCGGCGGGGCTGCACTCACCATCCTCCCGCAGCGGTTGTTGTGCAGGTTCATCAGCGCCCGAGCATCCTTCACTTTTTTTTCCTTGGCATCCACAAAGGCTTTGGCAAAGCGGATCCCGTAGTTGATGTTGTCGCTGCAGCCGCCCCAGTCGAACTCCCCGCGCTCATCCTTGGAGCGGCCCCTCTTGAGCGGGTCACAGCTGCACACCTTGAGGTCCCCCTGGCTGCACGCCCGTGTGATGGCATAGACCACCCCGGCCGAGGAGATGGCGTAGACGAAGGCGGCCTCCCTGCTGCCTGCCACGGGGAGAGAAACAGGGATAGGGTGTCAGTGTGCCAGGCTGTGCCCAGTGCCTGCAGCCCGTGAAGATCCGGGGCGTGGGGAGCGAGAGCGTCCTGTATGGGGGCAATCCAAGCGCTGCTGACCACAGCGTCCAGCCTCGGCTTCCTGGGAGCCCTTCACACTAATTGCAATGTCATGGCCACGGGTGCTGAGAGCAGGCAGCATCCTTCCCCAGGGCCGCTCCCTGTGCTCCCTCCTGGCGCTGTGAGGAGCGTGGAGGCAGTGCCAGCTCTGGCCAGGCTCTCCTCTCCCCACACAGCACAGCTTGCCGCCTGCTATTTTATGTCTCTGGTTCAAGTTCGCAGCTGTTTTTATAATGTTGTAAAAGAAGCTGCAAATCAAAACCATGTTAGTCTTCATTTCAAGAGCCTTTGAAAGCAACTTCAAAGGCAGCAGAGCTCTCTTTGGGCCTCGCAGGATGGGGCTGTGGCGAGGAGCTTTCATCATTCCCCGTTCTTTGCCAGGAGAGGATGGGAGCAGGAGAAAAGGTGCCGTGATGGGAACAGAGAGGCTGAGCAGGCAGGCTGCAGCATGGCAGGGTGAATGCTACATTCAGCATTCCAGTCCCCTTCCCTCCAGTCCGGTTGGGCATCTGGCTCGTGGCTCTGCTGCTTGTCCACCCCACAGGTAGCTGCCCCATCCCCCTGCCAGCTAGGAGCAAGCCCCCCACTCACCGGCTCCTCCTGTGGTGCTCACGTGTCCTCCATACGAGCTGCGAGTGGAAAGACTCTTCCAGCCGCTTTTGATTTGGAGGCCACATGGCTGGATGCTCCCAGCACGCCATGGGATGCAGCAGCATCTGTCCTGCAGTGCTGCTGCCTGTGCCGGGGCTTGAGCCCGCTCCCAGGGCCTGTTTGCTCCCCAAACACTCCCAGGGCAGCTGGAGATGCTGCTCCTGCTCTGGAGCCGCCCCATCCCTGTCCCCATCGTGCCTTTCCTCTTTGTTCACTGGCTACATTTCTTGGGTGCATTCCTGCTTGAGCTGTATCCATCCCTCACCTGGAGTGGGAAGGTCTCTCCCGGGCAGGGGCCATGCCCAGTCCTCTGTGCAGGGCTGGCACCTGCCCCTTGGGTCCTCCTCCACCTCGGAGCCTGGAGCAAGGATTGGAGCTGCATCTGTGCCTTGCCTCCCTTGCCATGTGAGGGAACAGCCAGTTCCCACGTGAATTGCTGAGTCCTGGCCAACCCCTCTCTCCAAATATTTATATATCCCATTACTGTTTACATATGAGCCTGTTCTCCGGAGGTGTCTCCTCCTTTGCCCTTCTCCCCCAGTGCTCCCCCTGCTCCATTTCATCTGGTGCAGCTATTCCAAATGCAGCGCTCTGCTCCCATTACTACTTGATTAATTTACAAGGAAAAGCAAAGCTCTCCTCAGGGAGTAATCCAAGCCACCAGGCACGGCAGCCCAGCGGGAGGAGAGACTCTCCCAGGAAGAGAAGGCACACGGTGGTGGGAAAGGGACAGGGCAGAACCTACTTCGCAGCATGACCCGGCCGAAGACAGTGTGGTCCCGGTCCAGGGTGCTGCAGTTCCAGCGGTGGTGCCGGAATTGGTGCTGGCACTCCCGGATCCACTCCTTGGCTCCCTCCCCAACTGACTGCATGATGTCAGGGTACCTCTGGCAGAGCTGTCGCTGCTTGTTCACCAGCCCGGGGATGTTATCACAGATCACCCTCGCTCCCAGTGCCCCGATGTACCTGTGGGAGAGAATGGTGCCACATCACTGCCCTGCCTGCAGAGGGGACTCAGAATCACTGAATATCCTGAGTGGGAGGGGACCCACAAGGATCATTGAGTCCAACTCCTGGCCCTGCACAGAACATCCCCAAAATCCCACCCTGTGACTGAGAGTATAGTCCAAATACTTCTTGAGTTCTGGCAGCCTTGGGGCCATGACCAGTGCACTGGGGAGCTTGTTCAATGCCCAACCACCTCCTGGGAGAAGAACTATTTCCTAATATCCAGCCTAAACCTCCTCTGACAGAGCTCCAGGCATTGCCTTGGGTCCTGTCCCTGGTCACAGAGAGGAGAGATCAGAGCTGCCCCTCCCGTACCCCTCAGGAGGAAGCTGCAGACCCCAATGAGGTCTGACCTCAGCCTCCTCCAGCTGACCAAACCAAGTGACACCAGCTCCTCACCCTACTTTATGGGCCTTATATTGAAGTCTAGCTTTCCCTCTTTCCTTCCTAGCTGTGTCAGAGCTGCTCCAGGCTCCTCCCAGAGTGTCTCCACACAGCACTGTGCCCCCTTGCAGCATCCCATTGGCATGGGCGAGCTGTGAAGCACATGCCAAGACCTGCCTGGGGCTGTGGTTCAGACAGGCAGGACACAGGGACAGGGCACAGCTGAGCCATCCCAGACTTTTTGTTTAATAAACCAATCCCAAACTGCAGCAGCCAGGAGCAAGCAGAGCCTTTCTCAGTGTGTGCATCCCCGCAGGAAGAAGCAGGGAGTCTGTGGAGCTCATCTCCCCCCGCAGACAGTCAGCTCTGGGTGCTGTGAGTCACGGGATGTCTCCCATAAGCCTGGGCTGTGTCAACTCCTGGGGCAGCAGCAGAGAAACTTGCTGATGTGCAAAACCTCCCTCCCACCCTCTCCCCAACATCCCCGCGCTGTCGCTCAGCCCTGCTGAGCACAGCAGGATGGAGCCCAGCTGAGCCCAGCACGGCTGATGCAGGCTCTGCCCTGTCTCCTGCCGGCTTTTGTCGGGAATGTCCATGGCACACACACCTGTGAGGAAGACGAGCAGCCTTCATCTCTTGGTGCTGCCCTCCTTACTCACACTGCTATCCCCAGCTGTCGATTCCTCCCTGAGCATCTCCTGCACATTTCCTCTGGTGCCCTGAAGCTCGGAACTGGCAGAGCTTTGCTGTGTTCCCATCTCGTGTCTCTGTACCGCGGTCCCCTCCTGCAGCAGCGGGGAGCGAGCGGGGACTCGGAGCAAAGACACGGCACAAAGAGCAGCCAGAGCCTGGCTGAGCCCCATGGGCAGCTTTCCACAGCCACGGGGGAGGGACCTGAGCTCTGCCCCGCACTCTCACACCAGCCCGGACAATGGCAGCGACATGGAATTTTCCATCCCAGTCAGCCTGCACCACCCGCTCACCCCTCTGGCTGCTTGTGCTTGAGGATGATTTTTGCCGCAGAGCACGGAGCTGGGATTCTGGCTGGAAGGGATGAGGTTTGGGTGATATTCAGATTTTTTCTAACCCCCAGACTGGAAGCAAAAACCTTCCTTCAATAATAATAAAAAGCAATAAGCTTGGACAATATTTCATTGTCTCTCTCTTGACATGTTCTCTTAGTTCTATCCACCCCAGAGAGAGCTCCCAGGCTCAGGAAAGCCCTGCAAGCACAGAAAGCAATGGGATCTGTTCCCTCTTTTAAAATATTTTGTTTAAATGCTGGCAGAAGCACAAGGTCATCTCGGGCTGGAGCTGAGGATAATAAACCCAGCTCCCCATGGCTTTGCAAGACCAGACTCCAAGGGGCAGCGAGCATTGTTATCACAGGCATGCTCACCAGCCTTTCATCCTGAAGCAGAGGAACAGGGAAGTAGCAGAAGCTGTTAGGGAAAGAAAAGCCGACAGGAGCTCCTCAAGCACTGCCGACTGTGGGTGTTTCACTGCCTCGCTCCTGCCAGACTGTGAGAGCAGCCCATTCCTTCCTGCGGAGGGCAGGGCACGGCAGAGGAGCATCCCAGCAGTGGATGATGGCACGGTGGCATCGAGTGGAACTGCAGGATTCCTAGGGGGAAGCATGGTCAGGTCCCCAGCCCGAAATTCATTCTGCCCAGCAAGGATGGGGATGGCTGGTTTACCCCTGCCTGGGGTGGCAGGAGCAGAGATGAGGTGCTGGGAGGGAGCAGGTTGCAGGATGGAGGTCCAGTAGCCAAAGCTTCTCTTTGCTGGAGAATAGTGTTGCTGGGGAAACTGGAAAAGCTAAAATGTTCTGTGATGGGCCACCTCACCAGGGGCCTTGTGGGGACCCCATCCCCTGCCTTGCACCAGCACTGCTGAGCTGGGGCGCTGGTCTCCAGTCACAGCAGCTGCTCCCGGACTGGAGAGTGATGGATAAAGCACTAACAGCATCCCCTGGGAGACAGAGATCAAGGAAAACCCTCCAGACAAGATAAACACTAGGCACTCCCTTTTTCACACTGGAAACTAATTACTGCTCCTTAATTCTCCTGCCAAATACCCAGATCAGAACAAACATTATCAGCAGAGAAAGTGGAAGGAGAGTAGTGCAAAGGGCACCAACTGCTGCAGCAGCACCTCGCCATGTGCACCCCAGAACTGCCAGGGTCAGTGGCAGTGGATTTACAGCAGTGCCTACAGGATTCCTTCAGAGTTTATGTACTGAAATCTAACACACAACTAAAGGAAAATTCCTCCCATGTCCTGGAAAGGCTGTGGTTATCTCGGCAAGGATGAAAGCTTCCACTTGCTGAGAAATGCTCCAGTTGGGTTCAGTTACTCTGAAATGCAGCAAGACAAGGAACATCAAAAAATTCTGCCAAGCAGAGTTTTGGGAGGGAAAAAACCCAAACATTTGTTTTGGATAGATGAAAGCATCCCTTCCAATTTTATTTCTCAAAATCCGTGACATTTTAAAAACACTGCAATGGGAAAGACAATGGATGTTCTGAGAAGTCCCCAGCTGCCTTATCAGAACTTTGTTTTTGAACAAATGAAGCTGTGCTGGAAGTGGCACACTTCTGCAGAGTTGTTCTCTGGGGAAATCTGAATTTTCCAGCTGAAAAAAGCCCCACACAACCCAAGCCCTGAGTTCGGAAAAGTCTGTGAGAGACAACTGCTGGTGCTGGAGGCTGCTCAGGCCTGGACTTCAGGGTTGGGAGGAGAGAGGCAGGAGCAGGAGCTGGGCAGCCTGCGGTGAGGGGGAGCTGGAGGAAGGGAAGAAGGAAGTGGATAATTGAGTGCACGTGGGGATAAGGATCCCACGCTCTGTCCAACGCGATTCCGTTCGCCGCTGCCTCCTCAGGGTGCCCAAAGCCCCGGCATCGCCCTTTGCCGGCTGCGGAGCCGTTTGCCCAGCCGGGCGAGGGCTGGCACGGTCCCTGTGGCCAGCCTGGGCTGGGCTGGGCTGGG
>NC_031795.1:6280781-6321533 GCF_001522545.3 Parus major | reverse complement strand
GGCTGGGCTGGGCCGGGCTAGACCGGGCTGCGGGGCCGAGCCGCTGCTCCTGCCCTCCCTCCTCGCTTCCCCCAGCAGAGGCGGGGGATGGACACCCCACCTTCCAGGGCTTTGGAGCGCTGCTGTCTCCCTGCCACCCCCCTGGTCCCTGCGAGCCGCGGGGATGCTCCGGGGGCTGCGGGAGCTCGTCCCGGGGCCCGGGGAGCAGGACACGGCCGTCATGCGCCGCCTTCCAAGCTGTTCTTCTTGCGGAGAGTCTGCTGACTTCGGCTCTTGTAAACAAGGAGAAACCTAAATTGCTTCTAAGATAAACATGCAAATCAGAGGCAGACGCATCTATTTACTTGGTAGCGTGCGGGCTGGTCCCCGTCCCGCGGCTCTGTGCTGGATGGCTCCGGCTCCTGAGCCTCCCCCAGAGCTCGCCCCGGCTCCTGCCCAGGGCACAGCCTGCACAGCTCGGAGCTTTCCACGGCCGCTCCTCCCTGCCCGTGCTCGCAGGGAAATGCCTCTTGGAAAATGAGGACTTGAAGAAAGAAATTAATGTAATGGGAAATGGTAAAACTACGTGGAATCAGAAACTGTCCCGTTGCTCTTCCATAATACCAAGGTGTTCCTGCAAAATGAGTGCCCTAATTTAGTTTCCAATTAAATTTATGCTGCTTTAGCTAAGACTTGATTTTTCACCATTACATAAGGCATTGGAAAACCTATTTGAACATGACTTGATCTTAAAAGGGAAATCTTTGGATTTGCCATTCTCAGACAAATCAACATTCAAGTGCTCTGAATTAAAACATCTGCTTGAAACGTTATAAATTCCCATTGTGGGTTGCATTAAAGGCGCAGATTTAAATCTGATTAATAAAAACTTAACTAAAATCACTGACACAGCTTTATCTGGGAGAAGGATGTCTGTGCAAGCAGCTCAGGTGATGCTCAGGATCCAGGTGTGAGGAAGCTCACGGAGCCCACAGCTGGTCCTTGACACACAGAGAACCAGTGCATGAGGCTCCCTCACTCGTTAATGCCACTCATTCATGGAGAGAGAGTTTGTGGGTGAAAACTCGAGCATCCCAAAACTTTGCCAGTAGTTTTCATCTCCTTGTTTGGTGGCAGAGCTGGGTGGGAAGAGGAGCATGGGTGGACACGGAGCCCAGGGCCAGGAGAAGCTCTGGCCAGACACAGCACCGTGAAGCCCTTCAGCACGATGGCTTTGAGGTGGAGGGATGCTCCCTCCATCAAAGGGTCTCCACAACGGCAGCAGGCTGGGCTCTGACATCCCAGGGAATGCTTTTCAGATGGAGACTTTGTCCTTCCTGGCACAGCTGCTCCCTGCCAAGTGCAAGGTGTGCTCAGCTGGGGTAAGACAACCTGGAATCCTCAGCCGTGTCAGCTCCTCCCAGAGCTCTGGGCAGTCTCTGCTTCTGAGGTCTGAAAAGAGCTCTGAGGCTGAGCAGAGAACATGGTCTGGCTTCTTGGTGGCATCAGAGGCTGCTGGAGTCCATCCCCAGGAAGAGTGATTCCGTTCCCCATTGCTCTGTCCTCTGACAGTCCTGAAGGATCAGACTGAGATCCAAACTATCCTGGCTTCTGCTCTCTCCCCATCCACTGAGTCCTCATGAAATCTGTATTTTGGAGGGAGGCTGGTAAGCCATGGGCAGCTACTGGAGACAGCTTGTGCAGGTCGGATCAAATCCAACATCCCTGCCTCTTTGCCTGCTAAAGAGCAAATTCCACCATGCCTGGCAGCATTTCACCTCCTCGAGTTCTTTGCATTCTTCCCAAGGATGCTGCACCTTCCCTCCCCTGCTCTCCCTGCTGTGGCAGACAATTTACAGCCAACTGCCAAGCACTTTGGGTTGCAAGGTGCTATACACATCTGAGACATTATTTTAGTGTTACAAAGCCTGAGTATTTTATTAAGCCCCACTGGGAACAGGGCCATCCTGGCCTGCTGGAATTGTTAACGCCTTTGAGTGATTAATAGTCCTAATTTCCTCACTTAGAGCCACTACTCTGCATGTTGAGAACCTTAGTCTCACTTCAATAATTTTTAATATCATAATGCTGAGCCACTACCAGTGCCACTCAAGGGACCTATTTTTCATTTTCTGCACCATTATCTTTCTTTTCCTTGTGCATCCCTCTTTTAAAGCTGTCTGCCTTCAGATCCTGGTCAGAGTCCCCTCTCTGGTTTTCCTGCACCCCGTGTAGTCACTGGGATGTAGTTTCTGTGAGGGCTGAAACACTGTGGTCCTGGGGAGAAGGAGCAGGTGGGTGCTGTGGTCTGCTGTCCCCTGGGCAGATGTGGGAGGCTTTCCTGCTGGCATCTCACATGACAGTAACCTGAAAATTGAGGTCTGAAAACTTTGGCCAGTGCTGGGTAAAAGCTGTTCCTCAGGGACATTGCTGGTGGTGGATGAATATAAAAGAATTGTTCATTAAAAATACGCTTTACCCTTAAGGACCAGTTTTTTTCTCCCCAGATCTCAAAGTCCTTTGCTAAGAGGTGGGAGGTAAGATAGCCTCTGATAATAAAGCTGGATGTATGATTCTCTTTTGCATGGCACCTCCTGTGTGTTGGGTGTCAGCTGCTCCAAGAGGAAGCTCTGTTTCCATGGGCTCTGGCCCAGCACAGATCTCCTCATGGCACCGCTGAAATCACTTTTGGTAATGGTAAAAGTTAACGAGTTTGGAAGAGCAGAAGGATTTTTTCCTGCTGCATTTCTTTCTGATTTCCCATAGGTGTAAGTGACCCTAATGAAAAATGGACTAAGCAGCACAGTTAGGATTATTGTAACGGTGCAGAGTGCCTGAGAGAACCCATCTGTTCCACCCACCCTAACCAAGAACACCAGGGCTGCTGCAAAGGCCACGGGGTTCATTCTCCATCAGTCTGACATTACTTTAAAACTTATTTTTCACAGCATGGATGCCTGGACAGCCAGAGCAGCAGAGTGCCTCAGGATAAAGACTTCCTGGTCACTGACCTCCTGCTTTTATTGCCATGCAAAGTGCTCTGCAACAACAAACTGACAGCCGGGGCAAACACCCCGGGGATCTCCGTGTCCCAGGAGCTGCACGTCCTCTCTCCTTGGAGGTGGCAAGTTCTGCTCCTGGAAATTTGTCCCCTGTCCCCACGAATTCAGAGGGACTGGAGCTGGATGCTTTAAGGTCCCTTCCAACCCATTCTGTGATTCTACAGTTCTGTATCTTGCCTGCAACTGTGCCAAGGCTGAAAGGGTGAAGAGCTGAGCGGCAGCAGAAGCAGAGGTGGCACAGGCAGTGGCTCACCCACAGCACAGGATGGGCTCTCAGCTATGGACACACAGCCTGTGAGACCTCAGAGCCCCCACACAGCCTGTGAGACCTCAGAGCCCCCACACAGCCTGTGAGACCCTCTGGGAGCGAAGCCCTCGGGGGCTGCTGTGGGTGTGCCCAGCTGAGGCTGGCACGGAAGGGAGGAGCAGCACCCCCGCGCCCCAGAGGGTTCCGTGGTGGGCTCTGGAGCTGCTCCATGCAGCTGTCTTTCCCTTGGCATAATTTCAAACATTCCTATTTATGCTATTTCCCCTCCCACACACCTTAGCATGATGCCTGCTTAAACGAGCCTCTCTCTCTCTCCTATATCCTGTATCCACATACGTGGGGCTCCATTTTTCCACCACCACTCCCTGAACCTGGACCATGAGCAGCACTGGTGTCACAGCAGACATACATGGCAAATCCTGCAGAGGAACAGCAGTGGGAGTGCAGCCAGCAGCCCATGGTGGTTGGGTGGAATGTCCCCTTCTCCATCTGCACGGGGGTGTCCTTGCCAAGCCCTTGGCCAGGGCCCAGCACCGTGTCCAGGGGTTGCTCTAGCACAGAGGGAGACACGGGCAATCCTGCTTCACAATTTGCCCTTGGCATGTTTTCCATGCCCATAAACACACTCCACCTTCCCTGGCCAAAAAAGGGAGCTGGACCATGACAGCTGCCTGACTCTGGACTGGTCATCCCTCAGAATCCCCATACAGGCATCACACCCTGGGACGCAGCAGCTCTCCTGGAGCCTGACAGCACCAAGGGTAGCCCCATGTGGTTGCTGGGCTCCCACACACTCTCCAACCCACACCCAAACTCGCAATCCTCTTCCTTCCACAGATTTGTTTTATCTCTTTGGGAGCCTGATGCCTCCCATCTGTTCCAATGCCAGATGAAATTAAATATTTGTAGTTTCCAAGGGCTGTGGTTAGCAATAAACAAGTTTGCTAACAAGGGTTTGGTATGCTGGGGAGCTGGGGGGGTCTGTGTGGGTTGCAGGAGAGTGGGTGTGTGTGAGGGTGGGATGCAGGGGGATGTACAGGGCTTTGTGTACATTTTTCTTTAACCAAACCTTTAATTTCAGAATGGCTTTCCACACCAGAACAGCTCGCTGGGCTCTCAATAGCGAGTAAACTCTACTTAGTTATTTACACCAAGTTTGTTTATTACACAGTTTATGTTTATAAGCAACATTTGTCTAATCTCCCAAATCTTTCCAAAGGAATTTCAGAGGCCGCTTTTGGGGTCCGACGGCCTCTCCCGGCGCAGCCCCGGCAGCCCCGACCACGCTCTTCTCCCTACCCAGCACATGCAAGTGGAAACGGGATTTAGGGATTTTCCCCTTGCATTCCTTCTTAATTTCTGTCTGTGTTTCAGCTGGTATTTTGTTGCTAAGTAACACTTTGGAAGCATTTATGCAAGGGTGCTGCTGCCCGCAGCCACCCCGCTGTCACTGTTAGTCACAGTCACCGGCCACAGCCACACAGGCCACAACCACAGTGTCCCCAAGCTGTCCCCTCCGAGCTCTGAGCACGTGCACACGCACACCCACAGCCACTCTTTGGGATGCCAAAGTTCACCAATTCCTGGCGTTGATGTGAGGCGGTTGGGCCATGCCTGACGTCACTGAAAATTAATAATTTGCAGTTGTTTAGAAGAAACATTTGGTTGATATTTCCTTTCCGTGTACTGTGATCAGAGTGGACCCAGTTTTTCCTATTAAACTACTTAAAAAGTTGACTCTGAAAATGAGAAGCATTTCCTCTAGTTCCAGAAGTTTATTGTGTGTGAATCCCTAGAAGAATTTGGCAATAATAATTAAAATAAGGAACGATGATGTACCACCAAATGTATTTACTGTAATATTAGTGGTGCTAAAGATGTGCTTGGAAACCTATGCAAATCACTGAATAACTTTTTCCCAAATCACAGCTGGTTGAAACCATTTTCAGTGAAACACAATTTCATCTAAACACTCTATTTTATCAGGACTGACATGTCCAACACATCAGTGCTTGGTTCGATTCAGGCTTTTCTTAGGAATGTTCTGCTTTCCAGAAGAGAAAGTTCAATTGAAAGTGTGAATCCTAAGAGTTTAATCTATTCCATTTCTAATGGTTTTTGTTTTAGAAGTCGTGTATTTAAGGTCCTTGGGACCAATACTGCTTGGCAAAGGTGTCCAGAGGGATTTTTCCTGTCTGCCCCGGGAGCTCCCCAGGGCTGCCCTGCTCTCCTCTCCCCTCGAGCTGCCAGCCAGGGACTGCCCGGCAAGCTGAGAGCACAAACTGCTGTGGGAGCTAAATCTAGCTTCCTCCAAACAAGCCACAGCTACTGAGGCTTAAAACGTGGCTGGTTTTCCTCCTGCTTGCTGGGAAGCGCCACACGCTTGGAATGAGGGCAGACCACAGCGGAGCCGTTGTGGGGAGAAGTGGGGTACGACAGCAAGGGAAATAGGTGCTTTTAACTCTCCTCCTAAAGAAGGAATTTTCACCCTTCAGGCATCATCCCCGTGTGCTACCAGAACTGCCCATCTCTGGGCAGATGATGCTGTGACTACTCCATTCCTCCTTTTCTTCCAGCTCTAACAAACTCCTTCCTTCCTTCCTTCTTTCCTTCTTTCCTTCCTGCCTTCTCAGCTTTTCACATTTTATCAACCTCACCTTGCTGTCCTGCCCTCACCTGTCCTGCCGGGTTGGGGCAGAGCTGGCTCTGGAAGCCAGGTCAGCGCTTGTATCAACCTGAGACTCCCCAGCACTGACTCATTTTCTCTCCCAGCGATTCCAGTTCCCCTCAGCTGACCAGGCTTCGGGAAAGCTCCTCTCGCCGTGCCTGTGAACAGCCTTGCTCTTTCTACTTTCCATTTGCCCCTAAAGCATTTTCTGGTCTCTTGAAGAAGTTGCTTTTGTGCTTGGCTGCCGCCAGCTGCCCTGTCCCCTGAGCTCCGCGCTCCCTCCCAGCCCCACAGCTTTTCCAGCCGCCTTTCTCAGCCTGGAATGGCTCTTCTAGCAAAGGCAGCCCGGCCAGACGTGCTCTCAAACTCCGGGAATACTTGTCCTATCTGCATGTGCTCCCGGTCCCTTACAGAATGCTCCACGGTAGCTGAGAATTTCCAGAAACTACTTTTTTCTTTCAGTGGCAGATGGGTTGAATTTGATTAAGTTTTGCCTCATCCACCGTGATCTGTTAATGATGATGAGATTGGCATGGAAAACACTGTTTTCCACAAGATTAGAGAGGACTTTTAAGGGTGGGGGACACTGAGAACTTTTCTGCAGCCAACTATTTTTTTTTTTTTTTAATCCTCCAGTGTTGCTGAACTACCGAAACAGCCCAGGGTCTCTTGGAAAACTTCTCGATCCTTGTTTTCCTAATTACTGTTATTCTGCATAGATGAATTTTCATTGTTACACGGACCGGGGCAGGAGGAGACTAATTTCCAGAAGGTTTTTGTTATGGCGTCATTTCTGTCTGTTACAAAGCCTCATCTTATCTAAAGGAAGGGGGACATCAACTTCTTCGCTTCCCAGGAGCAAAGTAATAAAGCGGTGCAGGGAAGAGCGCAGCCCGCGGGGATGGGAGCTCCGGCGGGGTCAGGGTGGCTCAGGGGCTCCAAGCGGCCGTCGCTTCCCCCTGTCTAAACCGCGGCTGTCAGAGGTCCCGACAGAACCGGAGGTCCCTGAGGCGAGTCCCATCCCCAGGGAAGGAGCGGCGGCATTTTCGGGGTGCCCGTGACCACCGCGGTGACGGCGCCCGAGGGAAGACTCGGAACCGGCCCCGGGGCGGTTCCGTCTCCGCCGCTTCACTCGGGCCGCCGCTCCGCTCGGGAGTCCGGGAGCGGCACAGGTGGAGCCACGGGGAGCCCGCAGAGCCCCGGCCGGTCCTCGCCGGCTCCCACGGCCGCACGTCGGGCTCCGGCTCCGGCTCTGCGGGGCTCGCGGCGCTGCCGTCGGCGCTGCCCCCACCCGCAGTCGTTCTTCCCCGTCTCCATCCCCATTCACGTCCCCACCCTGTCCCCGTTCCCGTTCTCATCCCTATCCCCCATCCCCGTCTCCATCTCCATCCCCGTCCCTCGACCGCGCCCCACGCACTCCCCGGTGCCCGGGGTGGCCCGCGGTGGCCCGGGGTGGCCCGCGGTGGCCCGGGGTGGCCCGGGGACCGTCGGGTCGCCGTCGCGGGGTCTCACTCACCACCACGAGGAGTCGGCGCGGGGCGTCAGGGCGAGCAGGAGGAGGACGAGGGGAAGGCAAAGCCGGGGGGCCGCGCCCGCCGTCCGAGGGAAGGCTCCGCACTCCGCACGCCCGGGGGCCACGGCAATCCCAGGAGGCGCTTCCAGGCGGTTTGGGCTGAGCATATCTCTCCGGGGCGGGGTCCAGATGGAGAAATGACCGGGGAAGGGGGTCCTGCCCGCTCTCCCCTCGGGGCACTGCCCGTCACGGCCCCGCGGCGCGTCCGCCGGCTCCGCGCTGCTGAGCGAGCCCCGGCTGGGCCCCCGCGGCCGGGCTCATTCTGCTGCGGGGGGCGGCGGGGGGGCTCCCCCGGGGCTGCGGGGCGCTCAGCGGGGCCGGCGGCTCCCGAGCGGAGCGGGGCGGGCGGCGAGGCCGGGCCGGGCCATGGAGGTCCTTGCGCGGAGGGCGAGGGCGCTCTGGGGATGGGAGCGCGGGGGCCGCGGCCAAATATTGCCGGCGCCCGCCGTGCTGCGGGCTCTCATTGGGCAGAGTCAGAGACGCGGAGCCGCCGCTCCGGCCGGACCGACCCCCGCCTCCCCGAGGGCACGTCGGACAGCCCCCTCCGGGCTCCTGCCCCCTCCGGGCTCCTGCCCCCTCCGGGTTGCTGTCCCCGCCGCCCCTCACCGGAGCCGTCCCGCACCGCAGCCGCTCCCACCGCCGCTCCCGCACCCGCGGGGATGCTGCGCGGAGCCGCCGGTCGCGGCCGCCCCGTCGGGGCCCTCCCGGGGAAGGGGCTCAGCTGCCCTGCGGGATGCGGGGTGAGGGATCCGGGATGCGGGATCGGGGTGCAGGGGCTGGGGCCGGCTCCGCCCGCGCTCGGCCCCGCCAGGTGTCACTGCTGGGTGGAGAAGCGCAGGGCGAGCCGCGCTCCGCGGGGCCCCGCGGGGCTGTGTCCGCCCGCAGCAGCGCCCCGGGGCGGGCAGCGCACGGAGATCGGCTCGCCAGGAGCTGTCGGCTCCGGTGCGGGGCTGCCGGGAGGATCCCAGCCGTGGGGCGGAGGCGGTGAGGACCCCACAGATGCCCGGGGACCTGCAGGTCTGGGGCACAGCGACACAGTGGGCATCCACTCCCTGGCATAGTGATGGCCAAAGCAAGAGCCACCATTGGGTATCGGTGTCCAAGCTCACACACAGCCCTTTGCACCACTGGGCGAGGGCTCTCCCTTCTCTACGTGTCTCTGACACCTGCGTAGCTCACCTGAGCTAGTGGATGAACTGCCCTGGGCTCTCAGCTTTCCTTCCTTCATCACCCTAAAACTGACACTTGGTAAAGACCAACCTTGCCTGGCAGTTCCCTCTTTCCCACGCCGTCCCTGGCTGGTCCTTTCACACCACGGAGGTGAGCAGGCATTTTGGTAACCTCTCATTGTCAGCACTTTTGTGATGTACCTGATTAATTACTGGGACTGTAAATCCCATTATCCACCAAAGTCCTTTCCACATTGCCAGAGCCCTTGGCCGCCCCCTCCCCTCCAGCCAGCTCAGCTCGTTCTGCTCTTTCCTTCCTATTCCTGTTCAGATCAGAGAGTGACTTCCCCAGCCTGGGAGAAACAGGGACTAGAAGCTCACACATGGTTATAATCCAATTATGCTTTGGAAAACTGCAGTGACAGAAAGCTGCTGCTGGTGGGGTGCTGTCCTTTTGTCCCAGAGCCCACACAGAATATTGCATTACAGCTTATCCCCAAAGTGGACTAAAAAGGCTGATATTTATAGACTGGAAGGCTGAGAATTTGTTCAGAAGACCCATCACAGTGGGCAGCACGCTGGAGGCTCTGCTGTGGCCGTTTTGTGGGCTTTTCTCCGTTACTGGGTTGTTTTACCACAGAGACAGGGGCTGGAACACTGAATCCTGCTCTCATGGGAGGGAGAGGGAGGAGGTGACAAGCACGATGTTCATGTGAATGTGCAGGTCCTGTGTGAGACCTCTGGCTCGGGATGAAACTCAGGATGAGAGCAAGACACAGCAGTGCCAGCCCTGGGAGAGGAGGGTGATGTGTCTTCAGGAGGGGTCACAGCTGAATTTCGGTGTGAGGTGAAATGTTCAGGCTGGGAGTCAGAGCTTTGCACCCAAGATACTGAATTTCTCTGTCAGCCTGGTGGCTCATTTGATGCTCCTCTCCATAAAAGCCGGCTGACAGCCCAGGCACTGCCGTGGGTTTGCGATGGGCAGAGGAGAGGCCAGGGCAGCTCTCACTCCAGCTGGGCAGAGCCTCGTGTTTGATCTTCCATTCAAATTAGCAGCGCTCGGGGTGTCTGGGTGCTTCGTCCACATGAGCTGCGGTGAGTAAATAAACAAGGCTCTGCTTTCAAAGGCTTTCACAGTTCATTAACTTCAAAGGAACGGGCTCTCTGTTTTCTTAGCAGGTCGGTCATTCCACAGACGTACTCTGGATGCTGAAGGTGGTGGCTGGTCATGCCAGGAAGCTGGGGCAGCTGCTGCAGGTCCCGGTGTCACACACAGAGCTGTGGCGAGGGGCACAGAAACAGTCCGTGGGCAGTGTTAACCCTAAGGAGGAGAATTTCTTGCCCCAAAGAGCTGCTCCAGAGGTGGCATTCAGCCTGCAGTGTGCTCGGGGCACCAGCAGCCGGGGTTTGGAAGCCATGGACGGGCACACATGGATGGTCCCATCTTTGCATGGAGATGAAGACTGAGTGATCTTGCCTGCCCCTGTCCTCTCCCGCTGTCTCTCCTGTCACAGCACTGGGGTCCTGCTTTGGCTGTGCAGGCACAGGGGCTGGGCTGAGCCAAGGTGCAGAGGGATTGCTCCTCCAAAGCCCGTGCTGGGCACTGCCAGGGACCTCACCTTTCCCGTGGCAGCCCCAGGAATCACTCGGAGCCTTGCATCATCACAGCTGCTTGAAACAGGGAAACATCGCTGTCCTGGGATACCCTCAGTGCCAGGCTGGCTCACCTCATGGGAAACCCTTTTTCTGAGGGAACAAAGGCCTATTGTAGACATATTTATTTGGAACTTATTTTGGGGTTGATAAAGCAGCTCAACCAAAGTCCTGGACTTGTGGAGATGGGACTGGGGAGGGCTGTGTGTGCTGCTGGGACCGCAGCCTCCATCGAGCTCGTTTCCAGCACGGCTGGGGACAGTGATGGACATTGTCACTGCCCGGCCCAGTGGCACCAGTGGAGCCCCAGGAGAGAGGTGGGCCTGAGACAGGTGTTCCTGCTCCGTGCTGGGACATCTGCTGCTGACAGTAAAGGTCAAATAGTGGAATTAAATCTCTGATGTCAGACCTGGTTTCCAACCAGGAGCTTTTGTGCCTTTCCAGATGCCTGTGCCAGGTGTGGTGCTCTGGAGAGATCTGGTTTCCCAGCAAGAGATCCAGCCATGGCATCAGCTTGGCCCTGGCTCCATCCCTCCCTTCCTTGCCCACCAGACTGACAGGCTGCTCTTGGGGCACCCAGGTTCAGATGGATCACCACAAATCCAGCTGTGTTAGTCACAGAAGTCACCAAAGGCCAGAAATGGTGCAATAACACCTAAAAACACCCACACTGCCGAGCAGCCCCGGTTTCCATCATCCTGTAGAGGCATCTGTGTATTGTGTGTGCGGGAGAGCTGGGGAGAATCCGGCCATAAATAAATCCTGGCGGGCTCCGTTCAGCGCGGTGCGTCTGGCAGGCGCGAGCAGCGGCACATCACACAGCCTGAGACTTGACAGGCCTGTGGAAAAACACGGCGTGACATCACGCAGAGACACCAGCCCACTGATTAATCTCCGAGGTCAGTGGCTGCTTTATTTCTAACCAGGGAAGGGTTTGAGGTGGGTTTTTACAGGATGGGCTGCCTGTTCCTCATCCCCGGAGCAGCTGCCTTCCCATGCACATCTCTGCCTCCTCTGGACGCTCCTGGAGCAGCTGAAATGGGGCTCAGGAGCACCAAAATCAAGCCTAAACCAGCACGGGAGCCCAGCTGGAGGGACTGGTGCACCTTGTCTGGATTCCAGCTGTTTCCTTTGCTCCTGCAGTTTCTCCTCACCCCCCCAACAAAAACAGCTCAGCTCCCCCCAAAACACAGCACGTCAAACTTGAAATGTTTTGTGAAACTCTGTCAAGCTTTGGAGGAAAGGGAAGGTGGTCCACAGGGCAAAAACATTCTATTTCTTCAATTTCAAAACAACATTTCCCATTTCCAATGGCTATTTGTTCAGTGGTTTTTAACATTTTCACTCTGCTTCATAACACAAACCAAAATTACAGTCAAAGTAATGTATTTTGAGTTTATCAGTTTGAAGCATTTCGAGCCATCCATTTCTCTAGGTTTTATTTTACAGATAACCTGGAAAGCTTTGGGGTGGGTGATTCTGAATTGGAACAGAAACAGGTTTTAAAATGTTTTGCAAAGGCAGAACTTCATCCCCGTTGCCAAGAGGGAAGTGGCCAAGGGAGAAAAAAAGCCCTATCGGGTATATCTCTAGCATTGTTTCTAAGTGGAGAATTTTCCCTGTGATTAATGAAAATGGGGAAATTGGGCCAAATCCTGCACATGCTTTGACCACAGAGCTTGTACAAACACGTTGGTCGGGCTTTGGCTGGAATGACCAGGTTTAATTAGCTCTCTCCTATCTAGGGATGAGGGCTGGTGCTGTCAGTGCAGGGAGGGATTTATGTTTCCTTTTCCTCAGGAATATGATCAGTGTCTGAGTATTAAAAATAATCATTTCACTAATGTAAGGCAAATTTCTTATCCTACAGTGCTGATAGTGAGGGGGACTCTGTGAGCCACAGATGTGGGTTGGATGGGTGCCTGACAGTGATGAGGATTTAGTGCTGCTGTCACGAACCCACGCTCAGCTCCTGCACACAGCGCTCACCTTCCCCTGGCTGGAGCTGACCCACCTGGGCCAAGGTTACTGCTCTTACACAGCCTCACCTCGAGTCCTGGCTGAGCCTTGCAGCACCACAGTGTAAGGAAGTTATAAAGCTGTTAGGGAATGTCCAAATGAGGGACATGAGGATGGTGAAAGGTCTAAAGGAACCACACAAGGAGTAGTTGAGATGATTTCCTTTGTTCAGCAGAGCGAGGAGCTGGTGGCATCACTGCAGCAGCTTTCCTGACCAATTCCCTCGGGTGTTTTTCTGCCCATTGAGGCAATGCTGTGCCTCCCAAACCTGATCCATCCTTGCTGCCTGCTCCCTAGTGCAGCCCAGGGTGGTCACTGAGTCCTGATGAAACACCACTGAACTACCTGAGGTCCTGCATGGTGGGGAATTTGGAAGGAAGAGGAAGGTGGTGTAAGCGAGGAGGTGTGGAGAGCCCAAGCATAACTCCAAACTAGGGCAGGAAATGCACCACACACAGCTCTAACCTCATCATCCAGGATGGATTGGAAGTGCTTCTTCAGTGACTCATCATCCCTGAATGGGTTTGGAGGACTGTCTGCCAGAGAGGAAAGGCCAGAGAGCTCAGATCAGATAACAGGTTATAGCAGAGCCCTCACACTGCCCTGGGGCATCTGCCAGGGCAGCAGCCACGGCTGGTCAGATGGGGAGGCATAAAATGTGTTCTCTCCAGTGTGCTTCAGGTGGTCAGGGGCTGGAGAACAGGGCCTCTCTCTCCTCTTACTGAGCACAGAAACACAGGATGGTTGGGTTGGAAGGGACCTTAAAGATCATCTTGTTCTGAGCCCCTGCCAAGGGAGGGACACTTCCCACTGGACCAGGGTGCCCCATGGCATGTCCAGGCTGGCTTAGAAGGATTCCAGGGATGGAGCAAGGTTCACACTCAGTCCTGGCCACTCACATTCCATGGACACTCTTGAAGGTGCCTCTTGCCTCCTTCAGGAATTCCTTATGAAGTTTAGTGGTTCCTTGTAGCCGGGCTCCCAGAGTCAGGTGGGGATGGGGGAAAATACAGTCTGAAACACACATTACTGAGTGCAACCTGCTGTAAAAAACCCTCTCTGTATTGTGCCTTACATGAAAGATCCTGCTGTGGTTCAGAGGTTAACTTTTATCTTAAGCTCAGCTAGAAGCTGAAGAGTTTTAGCATTTTTTAAAATATCAGAAAAACATAAAAAAGGGACAAATTCTTATCTCTGCTATGTTGGTGTTAATGGGGAGAAATTTAATGAAAGTCTGTAGAAGCTTCTGATTTACACTTGTGTGAGATTGGATAGAAATAGCCCAAAGAATCTCGTTGCTGCTGCCCAGATTCAGCTGCACAGCGGAGAGCTATTAATGCTCTGTTTTCTTGCCTTTGGTCAATACATCTTGCAAGGCAGGAGGAAGCTGGATTATGTCTGTGAGTGTCCCAATGTCATGCTATGTTGGATAATGAACTGTGGATAAATTGGATCAGCTTTTCAGTTGCCAGCCTCTCAGAAATCCAACAAGGAGTCAGGGCAGCAAGCTGTGCTTTCAGCCTTTGCTCTGATAACTTGTGTCAAGAGCTATTGTGGTGATTCCAGGCTGGAGCAGGTGCAAATCATTGTTAACCTGGAAAATGTACATCTCTGTTTAGCTTGGTGCTTCCCCATGCCTTAAAAATGCCTGGTCTGGTGCAAATCCACTTTTGAAGGAAATAGAGATGTAATGAGAGCGGCCTCTTGCTGAGCTGAATTCAGGCACTGCTTTTGAGCTGCTTTTTCAGTTAATCCTGGTGGGTGAGGAGTGAGACTTGAGAAGCATCCAGCCTCTCTGGAGGAACGCAAAGACCCTGAGGTTGGACACCTAAAGTTGTGTTTCCATGGAAATGGAAGGTTTGATCCAGAGTTACTAAAGAATATTGAAAGACCCCCAGTTGGTAGCAGGGATCTCAACCCTGGCAGAGGAGGAGACTCTCCAGTTCCTCTCCTGCCCATCTCTGTGCTGATGGACACCCCTTCCCTGCCCAGTGCCCTGCAGAGGGTGTGGATCAGCCTCTATGCTCCCAGTGGGCTCCAAGTGACTCCTGGTGATGCTGGGGTGGGATCCCAGCTCCAGCAGCCCTGCCACATCCTGCCCTGCTGCAAGAGGGGCTGTGGCTCACTGAGCTTTCAGCAGGTCTGCTGTGGTGAAGGTGACACAGCTGGATCAGCTCCAGCCATTCCAGTGGCTGCAGCCCCCTGCTCCTGCCTGGTAAGATGCTCTGGGGGCAGCTGGGAGGCTGGGGACAGCTTGAACACCGAGGAGCCTGAATCATAGAAATCTTCAAATGATTTCTGTTGGAAGGGAACTTCAAGCTTACCTATTTCCAAGCCGTGCTGTGGGCAGGGACAGCTTTCACTAGAGCAGTTTGCTCGAAGCCCCATCCAGGCAGGCCTTGGATGCTTCCAGGGATGGGGCATCCGCAGTTTCTCAAGGAAACGTGTGCCAGGGAATTTTTGCATAAATAATTTCTTCCTAACATCTAATCTAGATCTTGTTCTTTCAGTTGAAAACGACTCCCTGCTGTCCCTGTCGGGCTGTGTAAATGCCGTGTAGCCGGCAGAAAGCTGAGCCCATTCCCTGTGTGTCCATGAGGAGCTCAGTCCCAGCTTTGTCCTGACTTTCCAACACCCTGGAGATTCAGAGCCCGGGGCTGCGGCCAGGGGGGGCTGCCCTGGCCGGGGGTGTCTGGATTTCCATTGGAGCTCCCGCGAGTGTAATCCTGTTAAGGGCTGAGCGTCTGATTCAGCTGTCCTGCGAGAAGGATAATCCTGCCTCTGCATTATCCTGCGGCAGGGCTGGGGTCACGGCGGGTGTCTCTCCTCCCTTTGGAGCAGCTCTCCAGAAAACCTGGGCATTGTGTCCCACCCCGGGAGCTGCGGGGCTGCTTTGAACTCTGCAGCTCAGGGGACCCGAACCCCGCCGGGCCACGGGGAAATTCCGCCTTTCATCCCATTGTCCGCCTCTGGGGCTGTGCTGCTCAATAGATCACAGCCAGGCAGTTAATTTACTCATTATCTCTACATTTGCCAGGATTAAAATGCCATTTTTTCCTCCCATCCTCCCTTCATTTGTGTGGTTTCCCCTTATCCCAGGGACTGGTGCCCTCCCGCTGCGGCCGGCTCTCGCAGGCAGGACATGGTCTGGTGTCACTGCTGGCTGCCTCGGCTTCTTGCAGGGCTGGAAGTGCTCTTTAAAAGGAACATTACTACAGAAAAGGCCATTTTAGTTGCAAATAGTTTTTGATAACACGTGGGTTTGCCCATTTCTCCACTGACAAAAATAATAAAAAAATCCGGTGCTGATGAATAAAAATAAATGTGGATAGAGCTGGTAATAAAATGGGTGTCTGACAACTGTGGGGGTGTGGAGATCCATGGGAAGTCGACAGCGCCAGGGACACCCAAGGCTTCACTCTACAGTGGCCTTGCATTGGGTTCATTTTGGCCATTTGATTAAATTTGGCCACAACCCTCCCCTGGAGCAGATGCTCCAGGAATGTCCATTTCATCACTTTCCACTATAACCTGAGACAGTGAATCTGGGGTTAAAAGCCTGAAGGAGAGCTGATAAATGTGTATAATATAAACTATTGAAGACTAAAAAATTCTGAAAACACTAGGGAAAGTAAATACAATAAATTTGGGGCGACATTTCTCTTCCTTTTTCAGGATTTCCAGTCTCTAACAGCCTAGAACTCCACATCCCCTCCAGACAGGGTGGGCAGGAGCAGATTGATGCTGGCCACTGCTTTGGTCTGTGGGCAGAGCAGGGGTACGTGGAGTTGTGACCATGCAAAACACGGTGAGGGCCTTTTGCTTTCTTGCCTGCCTTTTTTGATGACCAATTCCCCCTTAACTGCCAGAATCCTGCCTGCCAACACCTGTCCATGACCCAGGGCCGTGGGAAGGCTGTGGGCACTGGCTCCAGGTCCCTCCTGGACCGCTCACAGTCCCAGGGTGAAGATGCTGAGAGGCCTCCAGGGCTCTGCCAGGTCGCTGTGTGCATTCAGCATGGTCCTGTTTATCCAACAGCGCCAGGGCACTTAAGCCCTTTATGAGGGTGAGTTATACCATGTTTACTGGCTGGCGTGTGATGCTGTCAGCCTGTGGGGCCCAGCTGAGCTCCCCAAGGCCACGGGATGAGCGTCCAAGTGACCCCCAGGCATGCAGCCTCCCTCGGGGTCCAGCTCCTGGCTCCCCACCAACCTTCCTCCTAATAATTTTGCCTAAATGCTTTGCAAATCAGCCAGCAACCAATTTATCCCTGAAGTATTTTGGAGATGTCACTGTGAGAATGTTAATGGCGCGTGATTCACCGGCTCTGGCGAGCTGGAACACGCGCAGCCATGCAGCAGGCGGATGCAGGCAGGGGCACAGAGCTTCACTAATGCTGCTCACCCTGGCCCTCAGACAGGATGGAGAGCATGGGATGGAGCCATGGAGCTGGCGAGCATTTCATGCTCAAAACCTGTTCTTTTTCAGCCGGAGTTTCCAAGCCCCCTCTTCCCTTGTGGAATTAAACTCGGTTGTTTATTGGAGCTGACAGGAACACCAGCAGTCGTCGGTTGCTGCTGCGAGAGCCGTGTCCCCCAGCAGTGGAAGGAACGAGAGGGAGCTGGTGACTAATCCAGCGCTGAGTTTCATCTGCTCCCAGCTAAAAGGTCCCACATGTTCCCCTCTGCAGCCCCAGGGGAGAAGGGCTCGTTTGGCCCCAGAGCAGGAAGCCTTGTTGGCTCCAAGACCTGGCTCCCAGGACCTGGCTACGGAGCCAGGGCAGGGGACAGGGCCAGGACCATGCAGGGCCCTGCTCTGCTCCTCACACCTGAGCACGTGTCCTTCCTGCTGTGGTCTCTTGGTGCAGCCCAGACCTTGGGAGGAATATCAGGAATGTGTATTGGCAGCTCCAGGGCTGGTGCCACTGACAAGCACTCAGCCAGACTGGAAAGATTTATAAAGACATCAAAAAGCCTCCAGTCTACTCTGGCTAACCTGGATCTGTTACCCTGCAAGAGACTCCTGTGATCTAATTGATGCCCTTCTCTTGGAGCGTGTTGGGAGGACCCAGGAGCATTAGAAGCGGTGTTTCCTCAGCAAGCTGCTGTGTCATTAACACAGCTCTCACAAATCATGCTTAGTAAATCCTGTGCAGCTTTATTGCAAGAGAGATTGGGAGATCCTGGGATGCAGTTACAACCACGTGAAGCACCTGTAGAGCACATCCTCCCTGCTCCTGGTTGCACATTCCCACATCTGCCCTCGGTGCTGCCCAGACACATGCCCAGCTTTGGAACAGCGAAGGAGCTCTCTGGAGGAACACAGGCACTGCAAAGTGGTCACACAATGCTGAATGAAGGAGCAAGAAGTAGGAAGACCTCTCACAAACAGCCTTCTGTGGCCAGTGAAGGGCTCCCCACATTCTGCTCTGCAGTCTTGCTGCCATCTGCTCCCCCTCCTGCCCTGCCCCAGACCTGGCAGCCTGTCACTCCAGGGCAGCACCTGGCAAGCCAGGCTCACAGCTATGGGTGATGCAAGTGGCTGTTCAAACAGGCACAGGACGTGTTCCTCAGTGGCTGACTCTGGAAATAATTCTCCAGGCTCGAGAAGTTTGGCATCCCAGCCACTGGGAAATAAAACACAGCCCTGGTGGTGGCTGTATCTGTCCTGCACTGGCTGACATGCCAGAGCCTGGAGCTGTGCCTGCACTGGTCACCTGCTCCCTGGGAAATTCTGACCTCTTGTACTTTTAAACTCCAGGTGCAACCTGAGTCTAGAGCTGCCAAAACCAGCAGGTAAAACCAGAGGGTGAGGCTGGCAGCAGGAGCATGAGATCTTTCCTGCAAAGATGCCCTCGATACCCATCATCTCTTGG
This sequence comes from Parus major, assembly GCF_001522545.3. Classification (NCBI taxonomy): domain Eukaryota; kingdom Metazoa; phylum Chordata; class Aves; order Passeriformes; family Paridae; genus Parus; species Parus major. The sequence continues at coordinate 6,303,267 of NC_031795.1, read as the reverse complement.
ATGTCACAGGCTGGTGTGTGCCAGGGGACGAGCTGCTGTCCTGGCTGCTCTCGACTGGCTCTTGGAGGAGAGCTCCCCTCTGGGTGCTGCTTTTCTCAGCACTGATCCCTGTTTGACCTCATCCCTGCTTCCCTGCAGAGGTGGTCCCGGCAGTGGCGCTTCCAGGGGATGAGCTGCCAGCCTGGCCCTGGGCTGGAATTCCTGTTACAGTGTCTCCGGCGAGTTCCCATCTGTTACTTCATTCATGTGATTAATCTGCCAAAGAAATTCCTGATGTAAACACAACATTATCAGAATTTACTCCGGACTTGGCCCCTGGATTCCCTGCCAGCTTTTGCTGGAATTGCACTTCTGGTACAGCAACTCCTCAGTGCAAACAAACCAGCTGAAGGCTGGGCGGGAGGCCAGGGGGTGGGCTGGGGAGGCACGGATGCTCCAGGTCAGCCCTGAGCAAGGCTGCGAGTGCGATCCTACAGGGATCAGCTGTTTGCAGAGCAGCCAGGAGGCAGAGGAATGCTGTGGCCGCTGGAATGTTTCAGCATTTTGGAGCACGCCAAGAAAAAGACCTGCTGCAAATGCGACCGTGCTCCCCTTCCCTGTCCGCACAGACCTGGCAGCAGCAGCACTCCTCACCGGGAATCCCGGAGGGTGGGTCCTGCCCTGGGGATCCCGGAGGGTGGGTCCTGCCCTGGGGATCCCGACACGAGTCCCAGAACGGGGATCCCGATGGGTGGGTCCCGCTGGGGATCGGGCACACAGCAGGTGCCAGCCCGGGGCGGAGCGCACAGCACAGCACCTCCCGCTGGAGCTCCGCAGGACGGCTCCCCACGCTCCTTCTCCTTCGTGCAGGGTTGGGACGGACAGACGGACCCCGGAGAGCGGCCGCGGGGACTCGGCGGAGTCGGCGGGGCCAGGGACGGACCCGCAGCGCTACCTGCTGGCTACCGGCCCCGGCTGGACACTGGCCCCGGCTGGGCACCGAACCCGGCTGGACACCGAACCCGGTTTGGTACCGGCCCCGGTTTGGTACCGGCCCCGGTTTGGTACCGGACCCGGTTTGGTACCGGCCCCGGCTGGCTACCGGCCCCGGCTGGACACTGGCCCCGGTTTGGTACCGGACCCGGTGCTGCCTTTTCTGGCCCGTCAGCATGACTTAGTGAGGGTGTTACAGGGGAGCCTCCAAAATGCTGCTTTCCTGCTGAAATAATCGTGTTTTGATTTGGGGTTTGAGGCAAAGGGATTTTGAGAGCGCTGGAGGCGCTGGCAAGAAGCAGAGACACACGGAATGGTAAAACAAGCTTCCAGCAAGGGGGCAGGAGGGGGACTGTCCCTCGTGGGTAAGGTGGGGCATGGATCGACCCTTGCAGGAATTTCCCTCTTGATGTTAAAGTGATGTTAAAGTGATGCTTGTGGATGTAGCTTTGTGTAGAGATGTTTGTACCTGCCAAGACCTACCAGAATATGGATAACCAAAAGGCTCCTGGTTGTTTATTTCCTGACCCTTCATGGCCAGGACAAAAAAACTCCTGCAGCTTCTCCCCCTGCAGTGTCCGTGTCCAGTGTGCTGGGATCAGGATGCTCCAGGTCAGAGGAAGTCTCTCGTGAAAGGTATTTTTTAAAAGAGACTTTTTCCCCCCTGGAGCAGCTGTGGAGTATTTCACTGTATAAAGTAATTTTTTCAGCTATTTTGTCAAAGTTTTTAATATAGATTATCTTTTAACTTTATAGAGCTTTTATCTCTTTTTTCAATCTGTGGAAGAAAAAGTCACTTCCCGCTTGCTGCCCTGAGTTCCAGCTGGGATGGCTCTCCCACACCTGGCTCCATCCCTCTGTCAGTGCTCTGTCCTGTGAGTGATCTTCCCGAGCCTTTCAGAGCCCTGCTGGGTGTTTATGCAGGAGAGCACCGTAACCCTTCCTCACTGCTCGTGTCTGGGGGAGACAAAAACCTGCCATGCCCAGCAAGGGGAAGTGCCCTGCACCCCTGTCTTCTCTGGGGTTTAGTCCTGCTCCTTCTGTCCCTGCTCTGCTCCTCTGAGAGGTGGGGATGGAGCCACAGAGGAGCACCCAGAGGTGGGTGGGTACCGAGCCTGAGCTCTCCCCCATCCTCCCTCCCGCTGTGCCCTTTCCTCCTGCCCGGGCGGTCACTGCTGGGGGGGCTGGAAGGAGGTGGCTGCAGGGCTCCCATTCCTGCACACCACTGGTGGGAAGATGAGGACACAGGGCAGGATCCCACAACAGTCCGCAGCCATCACTCACGCGCGTGAGCTCTGTGTTTGTTTTTGTAATCCCCCTTTTTTTTAATTGTGATTTTAGCAGTGGTGAAAGGTGCTGGATTGACAGGCCGTGGAGACGGAAGGGCCTCTGAACTCCACAGAAGTTTACATTTACAAAGGACACAGAGAATAAATAGAAGACAGTGTTTAGAGTCCTCTGTAGACACTTCAGACTTGCTTATAATTCTGCAGCAATTCCATCACCTCCAAAGTGATTGATGCTCTCTATAAAGACTTGCCTTAAAACATTTTCCTATGTGTCAGGGGAAGAAGTTTATTACACTTTACTGAAAGGGCAGGATTTGTCTTGGGCTGAAGGCTGAGTCCTTCCCAGCCCTATCCCCAGGAGAAAAAATAATCAGAGTGCTGGAAAAAAGGAGCCTGACCCAAGGCAGGCGTGTGGTTTGTGGTTAGCCAGGTCAGTGTGGGGATGGAGCTCTCCCTGAGTGCTCCAAGCAGGGCAGGAGTAACAGATTTTCATCAAACTGTTGCTTTCTAAAAGCTTACATTTTCTTTCAATGGAAATATGAGACACACATGCTTTTGACAAAGAGAAAATCTTTAATTTTTTAATTAAATCACCAAACACATTAAGAAGAGACTGCTTTGGGATGGAGCTGCTTGTGTTCTGATAAAAGAAGCAGAGATGACAACCTCTAGGCCTAAATCTCATTCTATATTTCCACTGAAGTGGTTGTTTTGGTTTGGTTTTAGTATGGAAAATTCAATTTAGTCCTGTCTCTTAGACACCAAACTGGGAGTGCTGGTGTGGGGCTGGCAGTGCTGCTGGGAGCTGAGGTGTCTCCCAGGCTGCCCCTCCTCTCCAACACCCCTGGGATCAGGGCTGGGTGCTGCTGTGCACGGACACTGCTGCTGATTTATCTCTGGACACGTTGGCAGGGAATTAGCTGTGCCTCCCTCCGTTTAATCCCCAGTTTGATGTTTTAGGGAGAACCCCATGTCAGTTCAGTTAATTGTCTGCTAAAGACTCTGTTCCTTCCCCGCTTTCATGCTACATTCACCTTTTCTTCTTTCCTTTCTGCAATGCCCTCAGGTAAATGATAAATGGCAACATATAAAAAATGACCCGAGTCACTTAATTTGAACCAGAGGAGACAATAACAGTCTGGAGGCAGAGCTGGATTTATCTTTTCTCTCTGATGGAGGCCCCTCCTCCAGCAATGCTGTCAGACGGTGCAAGCAGCATCTGAAGCAAATTGAGGGTAACCTTTCATTCCACAGGGATCTTCCAGCAGGGTCTGCTGGTCCCAGGGACATCTGCAGGCCTCATGTTGGATTTTGGCAGCCTCTGGGCCCATTATCAGCCAGTTCCACTGCATGAACTGGTAATGGACAGAGGTGTCTGCCAAGTCAGCCCGTGCATGTGAAGCCACGAGGGGCTGGGAGCTCTGGCCGTGGGCTCGGGGATGGCAACAGAGCTCAGGTAGCTCTTGGCCATGGGCTCACATTTAGGACCTTCCCATAGTCTGTTTATCCACCCCAAACTGCAGCAGCTCTGTTTATCCACCCCAAACTGCAGCTCTGTTTATCCACCCCAAAGTGCAGCTCTGTTTATCCACCCCAAAGTGCAGCTCTGTTTATCCACCCCAAACTGCAGCTCTGTTTATCCACCCCAAACTGCAGCTCTGTTTGTCCACCCCAAAGTGCAGCTCTGTTTATCCACCCCAAAGTGCAGCTCTGTTTATCCACCCCAAAGTGCAGCAGTTTTTCTCCTGCTGCTTCCCGTTCTCCTCCCAGGCTGAGCGGGCGGGTGCTGGGGCAGCGTCCGGACACGGCTCAGGGAGGAGCTGGGAAGGCAATGAGAGTCTCGCCCTGCTGCCTAATTCACAGGGATCTTTTCCCTTCTTGTGTCCAACAACACAGGAAAATGAGAATGATGAATATCAAAAAGAGGAACAGGAAATCTTGACCTCTGGCTTGTGAGCTGCTGGACAGCTCAGCAATGAGGAGCCAAATGTCAGACTCATGATGCTCGTACTGCTTTCAGTGTTTATGGGATTTGCAATTCGTTTTTCCAAGTTTTGAGGTGTTTGACTGTGCATCAGTCATGGCTCGGTCAGTGTGACAAACTCACACTGATTCCACACCAATCCACTGCTCTCCTGCCCATTCCCTTCCCTTCAGTTCTCATTTTCTAATTTATGACCAAAGTCATGCAGTGACTGAGCAGTGTGATCAGGATTCTTTATAAAACCTTTAATTGCATTTCATAACCTCTTTCTCCAAACCACCTCCAGCGTGTTTAGAAACTTCCTTTCCCTTGTTTCCTGTTTTGGGGCTGTGCTGTGCAGGGCCAGGAGCTGGACTTGATGGCCCTTGTGGGTTCCTTCCCACAAGGAATTCCAACTCAGCATATTCTGGGATTCCATAATTCTGTGATTTGTCATGCCTCAGCCGATGGAAGGACAGGTCAGTGAAGTGTCAGCCCCAGCCCTGACCCTGGAAACAGCCACACCCCCTGACACCCAGAGGCTTGGGTGCTCTGGAGGATGCCCATCAGTAGGTTCAGAGTCTTCACAGAATCCCTGCTGTGTCCTGCACTGGAGCCCTGGGTTCTGTGGGTGCTGTGACAGCACCAGAACATCAGCAGCAGGACATGGCCCTCCCTGTCTCACTTAACAGATGCAGAAAAACAAACCAACCCAGGATAATGGCCAAAATATCTTCTGGGGGACTTGTAACTTCCTAACTTTATTTAAAAAAGTAAATTCTTTCTGTCAGAGCACTGCAATCATCATGCAATGGCACTTATGAATATTATAAACAATGGTGTCAGTTTATAGGGCTGGAGACGCTCTCCGGTGGCTCGCTCAGCTTCCCTGTCCTCAGCAAGCTGGAAGCAGGGCAGGATGCCCAGGATGAGCCTGGGAAGTGAGGGATAAAGCAGAAGGGTTTGTGCAGGGTTAGGCTTCCCATCCATGCTCCAGTTCCTTCTAGCAGCTGAGGAGCTGTTCCCGTTCCCTGGGCAGCCACGGGCACTGCTCGCCCTGGCTGGTGCACACAGCCAAGGTGGGATGATTCTGGCTCCTGAAACCTCCCCCCTCTCCCCCTGAGTCTGCTCCTCCTTTTCTCCCAGCTCAGCACCTTCTGTCAGCTCTGTAAATCAGAGCCAGCCCTGTGTGCCAGCGCAGCCACGGAGGACGCTGCTCAAGAGGGGTGGGGAGGAATTATCTCGGCAGCAAAGGAGGAAACCACCCTGGTTTGTGTGTGCTCTCTGCTGGCCCTCGCTGCACACTCTGTTACACTCTCCTTTCCAGGCACAGCTGCTGTGTGAAGGATTTTTCCCTGCAGCAGAGCGTCCCTGCTCCGGGCGTTGCCGGCTCTGGGCCTGGCGTGCGATGCCCGAGGATGGATGAGCGACCCCTGGGAGAACATCCAGCGCTCTCTACTCCTGGTGTGCTCAGGAATGAATGGGTCTGCTCCCTGCCTGCTCCACAACGCTAAAACCACCCAAACCTACTTTATTCTGCATGTTCAGGGCTGCAAAACACGTGCTGGAGCTGGATTGCTGGAGCTGCGCTTCCTTACCTGGCAGATGGAGCGTGTGAGGCACACCCGCAATGCTCTCACATGGAGAGGCAGAGGATTTATAAGATCAGTACGTGACTGACAGATAAGGGACTCCCACAGAGCAAAGACAAGAGCAGGGCAACCACAAAGCTCTGAGCTTGGACCTGAATCAAGGAATTCACAGCCCCTCTCGTTCAGGCAGGTTCTAGTGGAAAATTTGCCAAATCAACCAAATGCCATAAAAACTTTCTTGAGAAAGGGCTGGGGCAGAGATGGGTTTATAAAAAAACACCCACCAATAGCCCCGTGTCCCACCCTGGTATTTATGAGATGCACGTGGAGGGTGTTGATAGCAGAGGCATTTTTGTAAGTCAGTAAAAGAGAAAAAGAGATTCCTCTTGGTGAGGAGGGGTGGTGGCTTTGAACGCGTCGAGGGCAATGAAGGAGATCATTCCATTGTTCTAAGATTTCCATAACTCATTGTGCTTAAGCACATAAAAATGTAGACATTCTGGCAATAAAGTTTGGGTAATTTTTGAGTATGAATCAAAAATCTCTCCCTCGTGCTCCCCTCCCCCTTATTCTGCCTTTTGTTGTTGCTGCAGGCGCTGCCCCCCCGCTCACCCGCTCCACCCCATGGCCTCACGAATGGAAAAATGTCTTCAGCAGAAACCTCCCAGCTTTTCATTCCCTAATCTGCAGCATCTGTGCCCAGCCCCGATGCTCCTTCGGGCGGCCGTGGCCGCTCTTCCCCAGCTCACGCTCACGAGCACGTGCAGGTGGAGCTGCCTTGGCTGGCAGCTGGGGGGGTGCAGGTGGCACTGGTGTCACGGTGTCACCTGCCACCCTGTGATGGTGTCACGCTGTCACCTGTCCCCTCTGAGCATGGTGTCACAGTGTCACCTGTCACCCTGTGATGGTGTCACAGTGTCACCTCTGAGCACGGTGTCACCTGTCCCCTCTGAGCACGGTGTCACCTGTCCCCTCTGAGCACGGTGTCACAGTGTCACCTGTCACCCTGTGATGGTGTCACAGTGTCCCCTCTGAGCACAGTGTCACAGTGTCACCTCTGAGCACGGTGTCACAGTGTCACCTGTCCCCTCTGAGCACGGTGTCACCTGTCCCCTCTGAGCACGGGGCTCCCAGCAGCTGGCCAAGGTGATGTTCCCTCAGGCTGCAGCAGTGCCATCATCACAACCCAGGCACCTGCCTGCTGTTTGCTGTCCTTTACAGGCTGCAGAGGTCAGCACTGGGTTATTCTTATTTCTTTTTGTCTTGCCCTGTGTTCTTAGCCTGCTCCAAGGATGAAAAATGCAGAGCCTTCAGCCGTGCTGAGGGAGCCGTGGTGCCCAGTGCTGGGTGCAGGGCAGAGGTGCTGCAGAGGCAATTTCATGATGCTTTGTGTCTGAGTCCTCACACTCCTCGGGGGTTGGCTGCTGGCAGACCTCGCACTGCCCCTCTGGGGCTTGTTCCTTTTTGTCTTTCCCTTTTTCTTTCTTTCTCTCTCTCTCTTTATTTTTATTTTTTTTTTCAGTGAACAACTTTATTTCCCACTTTGACATTTTCCAGACCCACCTGGGAGCCTGCTTGCCAGAAGGAGAAATGGCACAAGAGGAAATACATCTTCACAGTCTCCAGAGAGGAGAAGGTTGGAATCTGAGTCCATAAACAGCGTTGCTGTGCAGTGAGCAAAGACAGAGCAGGTTGGGCTCTGGAGACTGTAACCCCACCTCTGCTGCTCCACTGCCAATTAAAAATAAAGAAGTGGAGCTTGTTTGCTTTCCCCTCTTGGGCTGGGGATGCCGTGCAAGGAAAACCCCTTCACAGCCTGGGGAGCTTTGTCTTGGGAACCTCCTGGGACCTGCAATGGCTCTGACCTGGCCTGGCTGGGACCTGCCCAGAGCCACTGGGAGCCATGGAAAATACCCATTTCTGCCCCAAACCAGCACAACCCCTTCCACTACCATAAACATGGTGAATACCATAAATATGGTGAATACCATAAATAGGGTGAATACCATAAATAGGGTGAATACCATAAATATGGGGAATACCATAAATATGGGGAATACCATAAATATGGGGAATATCATAAATATGGTGAATACCATAAATATGGTGAATACTATAAATGGCCACCAGGGCACGAGCCCATGTCCTTGTCCCCAGCTGTGAGCTGTTCTCCTGCCATGTGTGCTGCCACTGCCCTGCCTCTCCTGCTGCAGGCAGCTTCAGCTGAAACCAGGCCACAGCTCCGAGGGTTTAGCTTTGATTTCAGCAGGATTTCTCTGGCTTTGCAAAGGCAGGTTAAGGTGGTGGGGGATGGCAGTGAGGTGCTGCAAAGCTGCTTCTGAGCATTGTGACATCGCCTGCAGAGTCCATGCTGATGGCTCAGAAAACGTGGAAAAATCAATCTGACACACCCTGGTGCTTTATTTTATAATGCTCAGTGCCTGATCTTGATTAAAGCTCCTTCCCAGTGCTGCTAATGCTAATACCCAGGGCTGTCCCCAGCGGTGAATTACACAAGTACAGAGCATCATTTACTCTCCTACCTTCACTCACAGAGCATTTTTCTGTTCCTGAAATTGCCAGGATAACCTGTGCATTTGTCGTGGCCAACCCTGGGATGATGGATGTGACCTGGTCAGGGAGGAAGCGCTGCTGGGGCTCCCACAGCCCATCCCCACAACCCTCACCCTCCTGCCCCACCACAATTTTTATCCCTTCACCTTCTTTTTCCGACTCACTGAGCAACAACTGTCATGTTTATACTCTCCCCCCCAGTCCTGCTCTGCTTCAAGGATTAAGCTTTCATCCTTCATTATGAGCTTCTCCCCCAGGCAACATTTTCCACGAAGAAAAAGGAATTTCTGGGATTTTGCTTTTAAGAGATTATGTTACCAAGCATGTGTGTTTTTGTGCTGAGGTGAGGAGCTTTCCCACACACACGGGTGATCTCATCCTGGGGCAACGTAGTGAGTGGGGTGGAGTGGGGGACAGGTCCCTGGTGCTGCTTGTCCTGGCAGTTCCTGCCCTTCCTCCCCTGCATCCTCCTCTCCCAACAGAGCGGTGCTGGTGGTGGGACACCCCACCCGTCAGGGTGTCCAGGGCCCTGTGGTGTTCCCCTGGGCACCAGGGTGGATCCCACCACCACACTGGAATGTGCTCACCCCTCTGGGGTGAGGGATGCAGAACGGGCACCCCTGGAGGCCTGGGAAAGGAGGAGCCTCATCCTTGCTCGCTAATTTGGGGGTCCCTGCCACGGCCCTGCTGTTTGAGCCAGAATCACCAAACACCACTGGTGTCCCCTGCATGAGGCTGAGTTGTGGCTTTCGCTGTCCCCAGCACCATCAGGCTGCTCCTGGGGGGCTCATGGCCTGGCAGGGCTGGGACCCCTCCTTGCCTGTGGGGCAAGCGCTGACCTCGCCGTGCTCTTGCCTGTGCTCACACGAAACCTCAGCTGCTTAGAAGGAGCTGGTACCATGCCTGGAGGCTCGGCGTTCCCAGGGTTTGGCTGCACAGTAAGTGTTGAACAAGGTTGTGCTTTCATTGGCAGCAGCTCTTGTTATTAAATCCTTTTCAGGAGCTCATCTAAGCCCAACAAATTAACATAAGGGAAGCACAACAGATAATGTCAACCGACCAAAATAATCCAAGTCTGTAGTTACAACAGGGAAGGAATAAACACAGCCCAGGAGGAATAACTGCAGCATGTTTAGCGTCAGCATCTGGGCTGCTGCTGCTCAGAAAGCGCTCCAGAGTTCTGCTGGGAAATAACCAAGGGAAGGTCAGGTGCAGCTGCTGAAAAATCCCAGCCCCGGCCAAACCCTCAGGCACCCAGGGATGCTGTTGTGAGGCTGCTCGGGGGACACTGGGGGACATGGCCCTGACACAGGCAGGGGGGGAACAGGGCAGAGCCCCCCGAGAGCTGGGACATCCCCACCCCTCCTCACATCAGCCGGTGGATGAGCAAGGCTTCACCCGGTGAGTCACGGCGCTGAGTCAGACCTTGCTCATCCTCTGTGCACTAAACGCTGCTTATTTGAGTGTTCTTGGGGGGCAGCACGAAGATGTGTTCCTGGAGAGACACGAAGCTTTCCCCCTGCTTCAGCTGTGGCCAGCATATGCAATAACTAACAATTAATCCATGACCAGCTTGCTGCTTTGCTGCCGGAGCAGCTGCTGGGATTCTGCTCTTGGGAACTAAACCATTCCCAGATATCCATTGCGTTTTGACAAGTTGTTTTCAACTTATAGGTCAATAAATAAAACTAGTAGCTTCTGCTGAGCTTAAACTCAACAGGAAAAGAACATTGAAAAACAGCTCTCAAAGGCACTGGAAGCCCAAGCACACGCAGCTTTGGGAGCCCCCACCGAAATACCCTGAGCAGCAGGTCTGTATCACACATGCAGACACACTATTGTGGGTATTAAAGAGCCTAAATCTGATTAAAGCTTTTCTATCCCAGCAGTGGTCAATTCCAGAAACCAGCTCACCCAGGAGGCTGAATTCATTTCATCCCCGAAGTCTAATTAAAGCCATTAGTGTATTCCTTGTCTTTCTGATAAGATCAAAGCATTCCAAGAGCCCAGCATTACCTTATTTTCAAGACAATTATACAACATATAGCATCGATTTTTCTGCCTCCAGCTGTACACATTTATCTCTGTCTATCATCGGGTAATCGGTCCCATCAGACACAGCCAGCCCCGGCTCTCAGCTGACAAGTGCCTGCACTTGCCAGGCCGGGTTTCTTTGTCGCCCTCATCTCAGATTAAGGCCCGAGGCAGTGCCTGGTGTCCAGAGCCCAGTGCCCACAGCTGCGGTGGGACACGGGGCACATCCAGGCTACCGAGCTGGTGTTCAGGTGGCCACGGTGACCTGTGCCACAGCCGTGCTCGGGGTGCCCAGGTCACCACAGGGCTGTCCCCGGTCCCCTGCTCCCACTGCTCCTGCACAGGCACAGCTTGGAGCAGGGCTGTGTGTCTGTCCTTGCCTTGGGGACCCGGTGCTGTCCTTGGTTTGGGGACCCGGTGTTGTCCCTGCTCTGGGGACCCGGTGCTGTCCTTGGTTTGGGGACCTGGTGCTGTCCCTGCCCCGGGGACCCGGTGCTGTCCTTGGTTTGGGGACCCGGTGCTGTCCCAGGCTGCTCCCCCCGGCCCGGCTCTGCCGGGACCCCCGGGCACCGCCGGCTCAGCAGCAGCGGGGGCCGGGGCAGCAGGCCCGGGGTGCTCTCCCCTCACATAAACATCTCTCCAGCAGCTCACGGCCCCTGCAAGAGCCGAGCTGTGAATTTTCATCTCTCAGCTAATCAACTCGCCTGCTAGTCCAAACTTGTCAGGAGCTTTATCCCTGCCCTGCCAGCCTCCTCCCGGCCCACGGGTGACAGAAGACGTTCCCATCCCTCCCCGAGACACATCCAGCTGCTACAAAAACAAACATCCTCCCGCTGGTGATTCCTCCTCGTCAAACAGTGCTGACCCTGCATCCCTCGGGCCCATCCGCGCTGCGCCACGTCCCGAGTCGCCGGCAGGGAAGGGCGATGTTTACGTCGGCGATGGCAGAGCCGTGTTCCTGCCTAAGCCGGGGGTTTATTAATTGCTGGTTCTCCCTGCTCGTCTGTGACAAAAGATTAATCACCCGGCCAGGGCCGCTCTGGCCGTGAGGCTCCTGCAGACGAGAGGCAGCTGCGGCAGAGCCGGGCTCGCTCTGTCCCCTCGCTGTGTCGGGAAGGAGCGGCTCCCCCAGCCGGGCTCCTCCAGAACGCTCATCGTGCCCGGGATGAGCACCAAGGCATTCCCATCGCCCCGGGAAGCTGCTGTGGGCTGCAGGGAGCACACCGGGACTGGTCCTGCCGCTCCCTCGTGGCCAGGCCGTTCTCCCTGCCTTGGTCTGTTTTGTCACCGTGTTGTTGACAATGAAACAAAATTTTATTTAACAAAATAACAAAACCGCAACTGGAAGCAGGACTGGTGAGATCGGCTCAGGGATCCAGCCCAGCCCAGATCTGTTCCTGCACACAGTCCACACTCGAGGTGTTCCTCAGGTAACAAAGTCCTTCAACACCTGTAACCTTGTTCCAGAACAATCTTTAGAACTTGTGCACACTCGGGGTTGGTGCATTTTTCACTCTTCAGTCTGATTGATCCAAACACACTCCTCTGAATGGTCGTTACCATCACGCAACCTCCACCGATCAATTCTGAAACTCGACGCAACCTCCATCAATCAATTCTGAAACTCGACGCTTCACTGGTCAGCCAACGAGGATCCACAACGTCACCTGCAGTTGCGACTGTTCCAGAAAGTTCCACTCCATTCCATCTGTATCACCCCCCCATAGCTGAAAACCAGCCACCACACTTCTCCTGTACACCCGTACACAACAAACAACATCACAACCACAACATCTCTAACTCAACAAATTACTTTATTGATAAGAGTGTGACCTTGCCTTGAACACCCTGAATGCTGCACCTGGGCCAAACGTGGCCGTGGGCAGCTGCTCCTCCAGGACACCCTGGAGACCCTGCTCGTCACCCTGCAGTCACCAGGGTTTACTTTGGGTCTGCAGCTGGAGCCGCTCTCAGCCATCAGACTCTGTATTCCCATTGCTGGCAGCTGCCCGGCCGCGGTGGCCCCGGGCTGGCAGGGCCGGGTGATGGGGCCGGAGCCCCGGGGTTATCAGCAGCGGAATTCGCCGGGCAGGGAAGCGGGGTAAGCAGAGCTCGGCCTCTTGGCATGTTTGCTCGTGCTAAATCTGCAGCACGAAAACTTTTCACAACAACACTCAGCGCTTGAAGCCTTCCTTGGCCGCTTGCACCGGCGGAAGGGAGAGCAGGGCTGGGCACTGCAAACAAACCGCGTCCGCAGGCACGGCGGGCACGATGGCCCGGGGCTTCTGCTCAGGCTCAACACACGGCAAAGCAAAAGAGCTTGCCCTGACACAAATGTAGGTCGCGGCACTTGGGGACAAGCAGCTCCCTGAGCCGAGGGTGTCCCGGGCACGGAGGTGCCGGGGCGGATCTCCCTCCGTGCGGGTCCCTGCCCGGCGGAGCGGCCTCGTTTCCCGTCCCTGCTGCGGCCTCGCAAGGAGCGGCCCCGGACTGTTCCCATTCCCGTTCCCATTCCCGTTCCCATTCCCATTCCCATTCCCATTCCCATTCCCATTCCCGTTCCCGTTCCCATTCCCATTCCCATTCCCATTCCCATTCCCGTTCCCGTTCCCATTCCCATTCCCATTCCCATTCCCGTTCCCGTTCCCATTCCCGTTCCCGTTCCCATTCCCATTCCCATTCCCGTTCCCGTTCCCATTCCCGTTCCCATTCCCGTTCCCATTCCCATTCCCATCCCCTCTCCCTCTCCGTTCCCGTTCCCGGGCGCCGGTCGCCCTCCAGCGGCCCCGCTGCGCCGCGCACCGGGCACGGAACGAGCCCTTCCCGGGCTGCAATGAGCATCCCTGCCCGCCCCTGAGCTCCTCGTCCTTCTCCTAGGCTGCCTTGAGCTCTCCTGCCCGGCCCGGGGGCGCCGGGGCAGGGTGGAGGCACAGCCGCACACCCAGCAGTGCCTGCAGCCCATGTGCAGAGCGTGGCAAACCCCCAGGGCACCCCCTTTGCCCCCCACAAACCCCTGGTCCTCCCCTCGCCCCACACACGCAGAAGCCGAACTGGCGTGGATGCGTTTCAGGGGGAGAAGGAATGCCTCGTGTCCGAGGAGCTGATTCCCTGTACCCTGCAGAGTCCCACAGAGCCCTGTACCCTGCCCTGTCCCCCACATAAGAGCCCTGTCCCCTGCCCTGTCCCCTGCCCTGTCCCCTGCCCTGTCCCCTGCCCTGTCCCCTGCCCTGTCCCCTGCCCTGTCCCCTGCCCTGCGAGGGGCACCGGGACACGGATCAGGGCTGCCTTCGGCTGTCGCCACTGGCCGCGGGCTCCAGCCTCACCCCGGCCGGGGTCAGGCCCGAGCTCGGCACACACCGAGCGTGTCGGAGCCACACGGACGTGTTTACCCAAGGGTTTGTCAGCATTCCTCGCTTGGGCAAGGACCTGCCACCGCCGCTGCTATAAAAAGCCAGCAGGGCCGAGCCACAGCACCGGTTCGGCGGCTTTCGGCCGGTACCGGCACCGGCACGACCTCGGGATTGTCACCAAGCCTGGAGAGATGAGCAAAGAGCTTCTTCCCAGGCTGCTGCAAAACCTGCTCCACGAAGCGATGTAAAGATAAGGAAAGCAGGTCATTGTAAGGTGCAGCGGGGAGACTCGGGCGCTGCGGGCTCGGCCCTGCAGAAGGGCAGGGAGGCACCTGCAGCAGCCCCAGCTCTCCAGGCCACAGGTGATGGTTCTGTGCTCTGCAGCCCAGACAAGGCAGCTTTTCCTGGAGCTAGGCTCTGTTCCCTGCTGTGTCCTGCCATAATCGAGCTGCTCTCCTCGGCAGCAGAACCCCGTTAGAGCCATCGGCAGAGGAGAGAAAGAGTCATCCGTTCACTATTGTGACACTGTCAAAGAGGTGATCTGGGTAAACTGTTTCTATTTAAAAACACCAAAAAGCCAGAGCTGTCTGGAGCAGCCAGAGCTGAAGCACAGCTGGCCCAGGGCACCTCCCAACTTCCAGCAGCAGCAGGTGGGTGGAGATGGAGGAGCAAAATGCTGTGGCTGCAGCAGCCAGCACTGCTCAGGATCCACTGTACTCCCGAGAATTTCACTTTCTTCTGACACTTCAGAGCTTCCATTACAGCTCCAGGCTCCAGGTGAGTACAGATGCCCAGGTACCAGCAGCAGGACTGTTCCCTGCTGGCCAGCTCCAACTCCAAACATTTCCTTAAGCAATTTGCACATCTTAAAAATAAAATCCTTTATTGATAATATGAATGTTTAACATGTTTAATGCCATCAGCTATAAAAATGATTAAAGACTTCAGCTTGGTACGTTTGGCTTTACAAATTTACAAGTGTTAATGAATTAATACTAGTGTTATATGTTTTGCACTTCATTATACTCCATTAGCCAGTGACAAACTCTGCAACAATGTCTGCTTAGGACACATGTGAGTTAGAGAAGAAATATTTAGTTGCTTCCACACAGAATCTACATCAACAGTTAAATACTAACTCTAAATGTCTTACTGAATTAGTTGGATCCACTTTAATCCCTTGTGCTTAGTTTCTTCCAGAAGTTAGTCTACTAGCAAAAATACATTCTTTTGCATACCCCTTCCCATATTATATTTTAGAAGAAACAGTACTCAGTGCATTTCCTATTAGACTTCATCATAGTATCTCTCTCTCTAGAACTATCGATAAAGAAAGGGGATAATACCAGTCAGATTAATGTAAAAGCAAAGAAACTCATTAAAGCAGTGTATACAAAAGCCTCATTTTTCAATCAGAAGGGATACATGGGCCAAACTCCCTCTGCCCATCCATTTTTACATTTACACTCAGCAAGAGGAAAAAAATCTGCTGTGGACACTTAGCCGAAAAAGTAATAAATGTGCTTCCAAAAGAGTGGCTGTCCATTTAACTCTGGCTGCCTGTGTCCCTGCTGTTAACACACACCGTTCCACTGGATTAGGAACAACAGCCAAAGTGCCACTCCCTAAAAGGCTTCCAGAAGGTCTGTGCAAACCTGCAGACCTGGCTGTGTGGGGTCACTCCAACAACAGGCACCTCACAGAGCACAGACAGCTCTGCAGCCTGCCAGGGCACAGGGATGTGTCTGCAGAAAAAGGCCAGAGGAGAGGCTGGCTCTGGCTCTGGGAGCTGAGCTCAGGGCAATCCCCACTCTGCTGCTGCTGCTGCTGCTGCTGTGGGAACGTCCCAGCGCTGGGCAGCACCGAGCCTGCTCTCTAAATCTACATCAGCTCACATCCAACACCAGAGATCATTAACCCAGCCTCTGCCACTGATCCTGACCCCAAACACTCTGTTTGTCCTGCATTTCCCCGCACACTGACTCACAAAACAACTGTGCTGGGCCCATTGCTTTTCTTGCAGCAAACATTTCTGCACAGGAATCAGCTGCTTCTCCTGGGAACTCCTTCACACACATCATCTGCCCCAAAATTAGGCAATTCCTCACTGAGGAATTTTTTAAAATCTCAGTGAATTGCCATGTTTTCTTCGTATGAGGCAGAAGATCAAGAAGAGATCAGTATTTCCCTAATACACTGTGTGTTTAGTACGTAGGTGTGATATACTTATACAGATCTACATAATCAATTCCACAGCAGCAACGATTTGGTTCCATATTTGCAGCCAAGGAAAGCTAGCTATAGCTAGTGGGTAAAATCCAGGTCAGCCAGACTTAACTGACAGAGATGAGGAACAAAATTATTGCTTTTGTTTAAAGTTGGAGACCCCATGCTACAGGTGTTGCAAAAAACCTGTATTGTATGGACGAGTTACTTTTTCAAGTAATAGGGAGATCTTGGTCAAGTAACAGAAAGATCTTTTTCTCAGAAGTTCTACACACAATGGTAGAATTCTTGCAGAGCTTGAAAATTCCAGGTGATACACCAGAAACCAGAGTTCAGCCATTTAAAGCACACAGGCATCTTGGCAGGAAAGCAGAAAAACTGCATGGACAAGGAATACTGACAGAGAAGGAATCTGGATGATATCACAACTAAATCTTACCCCAAGAGACTCATGTGTGCTTCCTCGAATAGCTGGGAGCCACGTCCTGAAGGATGGAGCCTGGCTGGCTGCACCAGTCTGGGGTCAGAATTTGTAGCACATTTGCTAACTTATCTTAGCAAATGGTAAAAATGAAAAGGAAAACCAGTGTTGGTTTTAACATTCAGGACTCAGAAGAATTTGTTTCTGCAGCTAGATGTTCCCCTCCTCACCTTTTCCCAAGAATCACATTCATATTGCAGGCTTAGTTCAGGCACTTTTATAAAATGTTCATCTGGAGTAAAAAGTCTGCAAAAATTATTTCTGCATAATTTAAAAAGTAGCATTTCAGTCCCATTAGAGGTTGATAGGTCCCACCACATGATTATGGTTGTTATCTCTAATGATTTGACTGCTGCCAGGAGACATTGGGAGGCTACTGTATAGCTTTAGTTAAGGTTTCTTCATAAACAAAAATATTTTCCTACCTATTAAAAAGAAAAAAAAAAAATATACTAAATGCTTTATACAGACAGAATCTGCTACTATGGAAATAAATAACATGGAGTGGAAAAACAGTGTCTTAGCTCCAGGGTAAGCTAAGCTGTGGAATGTCACATTCCCGTTTTCTGGAGACTAGCTGCTGCTTGGCAGGAGGATCTCCAGGTCTTTGCCATTTGACACGACAGTGCTGTTGGAGCAGCTGCTCGCCACGTCCGTGGGGACAGCCAGGGAGGAGGCCTGGGCAGAGGCTTTGGTGAGCGGAGCAGCAGCAGCAGGTGACTGAGCGAGGCCGGGTTTCTTTGGAGGAATGGGTGGAGGGTTCCCTCTTTCTGCTCGAGGAATGGTTGGTGACTTAATTCCAGGAGACAAGGGGCTTAGTGGGCTGGAAACCTTGGCAGGGCTCGGGGAGTGCCCAGACTCGCTCTTGGGGCTGCCAGCATTTGCCAGGTTCCGATAGTCCGTGCCAAAAGGGGAGCTGTTAGGGGAGACAGGTTTGATGGGGCCCTGCTGGCTGGTGAACCTGGACAGCACCTGTGTGACGGTGTTGCGGGCCAGCTGCTTGGCAGCGGAGTTGTCGGCCAGGGTGGGGGACAGGTCCCGCGAGGGGGGGCTCTGCAGGCCGCTCGACTGATGCTCCTGCTCCGCCTGGGACTGGAACTTGTGCCGAGCCGCGTGGAAACGCTGGTTGATGCCCACCTGGTAGGAGGACTGGTAGCCAGGGCTGCTGGCTGAGGCTCCCACCAGGCGTTTAGCCAGCACCGGGGAGGAGCAGGGAGAAGGGGTCAGAGAGGAGGCAGCTGTGCTGCTGGGGGACAGGGACACCCCAGCAGAGGGGAGCTGGGACATCAGATGCACCGGTGACTCTGTTCTTACGGGAGAACTTCCATTCTCCACAGTGTTTTCCGGGGCTGCAGCAGATTTCTCCCTGTGAACTTGGCTCTCTGCAGCGTTTGTCTCCCCAGCCATCTGCCCGTCCGTGTCACAGTGCCCGTTGGATTTTGCATAGGAATGAACGGGCGTGGAGGGGCTGGCAGACACGGGCTGAGCAGCTTTGCTGCTGCTGGCAGTGTTTGCTCGTCCTGCCTGCACACTCTCGGTCTGGCAGGACACAGACTTCACTGGGGGACTGTCAGTTGTCACCCCCCTGGACGTCACTGAAGGGCTGGGATGCACAGCCTCACAGGGACTGTGCTCCTGGCAAGAAGCCTCCAGCTCTTTCAGGGCTTTCTTCAGACATTCCACCTCTTCTTTGAGTGCTTTTGTACGGTTTTCTTCTCTGTTCAGCTTAGCTTTCAGCTGTTCTCTTTCAATGTCAAACTCTGAGAGCTGCTTTTCTACTTGTGCTTCCATCTGCAAACCCCGCTTCCTCTTGGCTGCCAGCTCCTCTTCCAGTTTACTCACCTTACTCTTCTCCTTTTCCAATTTCAAGCTCAGTTCTGCTGTCTTCTGGCCCTCTTCAGCTGCTTTGGCAGTGGCTTTCTTGCACTCCACAACAAGCATGGAAGACAGCTGCTTGTGGCGTGCTCTTTCTTCCTCCAACTGGCTTGACAGCTTCTTCTGCTCTTTTTCAAACTTCTTCACTTGGGATTTTTCAAACTCCACCTGCAAGTTCAGAATAAAAAAGATTTTAAGGGGGCTGTAAAACCTCCTGAAAGTAAACAAAGGGCAACACCCCAAAAAGGAACAGGTTTACTGTCTATCTTGGAGAAATTACACAGTGAACAATGACAATGGCTAAGAAATGGGTTATTGCCCCAGAAATCTGCAGAACAGTCTGGAACAAGTCAGCTTGCACATAGTTACAGTTATTACTGACTAGTAGTTTTATCCTGTATGAAATTCAATTGGCCTTTAGTGAGAGACACGCTGAGTCTGCCTGGAACAAGCAAAGCCTCCTTCCAGCTCATTTACTACTTTGTCAGTTTGCCTTTTAAAGGCATTCAGGATTTAAAATGCTGATGTGTTATGTATGCCTAACAAAGGCTACAGCACTTGAGTAACAGAAAACAGTGGCTTAAATATTTATTAGCATCTCTGAACAACATCCCCAGGAGATCTTCTGTGACTTACTCTGAATTTTGAGTACTGCAGCACGCTACCAATTGTAAGTGCAGCCAAGTTCCTCAGAATTCCTCGGATTTCAGGCTGAAGAAAGATTTCAAAGCATTTGATTGCCTATTAATGCTTTTAGCACTGCTCAGCTACCAAAACACACTGAGAAATTTGAGGCTGTTTTTATATCAAGAGGAGAAAAGCTAGGATTGCCTTACAGGGGGAGGTTCCTGCTACCCTTCCATCACATCCCTGCCGAGCTCGCAGCCCCCGGGCTCTGTGGGCCGGTACCTGCTGGGTGAGCCGCTCCCGCTCCTTCTCCAGCATGTAGGTGACATCGTCCCCCTCTGCCGTGTCCTGGGCGTGCCTCTGCCTCTCCTCCTCCAGGTCCAGGATCACCTGCCCAACAAACATCAGCGGTTCAGCAGGGTCCAGCTGCCCGGCAGGCGGGGAGAGATCGCTCCAGAACCACCCGGGAGAGCCCCGGCGGCTTCAGACAGCCCAGCCCAACTGGGATTACACAGTTCAGTGTTTGTAACTACTGGTCACAGTCAGTCGCTTTGTGAAAGGCATTAGGAAGAGCTCACACTGGATCTGTGTGCATTTTATTATTAAATAGCTAAATTGCAGGCTTTTCCCCCAGCCTGTGCCATATCCTTGAGAGGTCCCTGTTAGGAATGGTGCCCTCATTCCAGAACTGCTGGGGCTGGAAGGGATCTCTGGAGCTCACCCAGTCCAACCCCCTTGTCCTGGAGTGGGCTGCACAGATCAGCCCAAGAGGCTTCTGAACATTGGCAGGGAAGGAGAATCCACAACCCCTCCACAGCCTGTTCCAGTGTTCTGTTACCCTCAAAGAAAGTCACTTTTTCCTCATATTCAGCTGGAAATTGCTGTATTTCAGTTTGTGCCTCTTGTCCCTTGGAACTCAGAGTTTCCTGGCAGGACCATCAATCCAAGGCCCAGCAGGAGCAGAGGTGCTGAATCCAGGACAGCCCCTGCTGTGGCTCCAGCAGCAATTCCCACACAGCCTTCTCCCCCTGCCTTACAGCAGGACTCCAGTGTAAAGTTTATTTTAAAGAACATTCATTTGTTCCTCCACTTATGAACAAGATGAGCTCTTGAAGTGAAACTGCTTCCCACAAGGACCCAGTGAAGGAGCTCCTTCAGCTTTAACACTGAATTACATGAATAATTGAAATGCTATTAACAAAAAGCCAGAACACAAACTTCCCAAGAGGCTCTGCTGAGTCTCATCACCAAAACTGAGCTCTCCCAACACACACTCACCATGAATTTAGCAGCTCCTCAGTCTTCCTGAAATTTAAGCTTCCAAATAATGCTTAAATATCATCAGGTATACAGGAAGCTTTCACAGAAGTAGACAGGAAGAGGAAAAAGTGAAAAAATATCTGATTTTACTGTATGACTTAGTTGGATATTTGGCTGGAAAGCAAAGCATAGCTTTGTTCTTACTTCTAGAGACTTCAATTTTTGTGGCAGTACGGTCTGACAGGACCAAGCACTTTCCTGGTGTCAATATACATTAAATGTACATTTGAGGAACAGTAGGTGCTTCATTAAAGAGGCCAAATGTCAAGAAAAATACTTCTGGTCACTCCACACCTCCTTAGGGAAGCACAAGGAGGTGCCTTTCCCTGGCAGCAGCTCTTCAATAAGCACAAAGAACAAGTCCCAGGCACAGGGACAGGTCTGCTGAGAATTGTGTCCTCCAGAAACCATTTCTTGCATTTTGGGAAGCATTACCCTCCCAGCTGTAAGCTAGTTCCTTTTTGGTGTGTCCTGACAAAAACATCTTCTGTACAAAACTAATTAACTCAGCAGCTGCATCATCTGGAGTGAGAAGTTTAAACAAAGGTGCAAAGTCCTTCCAGTTACCAAACCTCAGGGAACTGAAGTGTTTTTGCTGAAGTTAACATGTTATTAAAATGCAACTACAAGTTCTGCACATCATAACTGAGGCAAAACCTACCTTTCTGTGTCTGCTTTCTGCAGCAGCTAGCTGGGATAACATCCTTTCCTGCATATTCTTGCAGTGTTTCATCACCACTTTCAAAATAGACAAAGGATTGGAGCATACTGGCTGCTTTTCCCCATGATTCCCCTCTTTCAGGGTCTCAAAATCTCTCTGCAAAGCCATCAATGGATCACTGATGTTGTATTTCCCATAGCGTTCCTCGATGAACGTGTCCCTGTGCTGGGCCTGCAACAAAAACAAATCTGCATTTTAATATACTTAAACCAGCTAGAGACATCAGGGCTTTTAGTTAATGTTCCTTTTCCCCAGTTCTCCATTGAAAAAGAATTTAACACAGTCTCATTCATATCCTGTTATCTGCTAGAAAGAGAGGAAATAAAGAAAAATCCTGTTTAAAAACACAGCAATGTGTTCAGTCTACAAACATCCTCATACCACAGCTACCTGCCACAGCCATGACTTACATTCCACAGCTCTGTGAAAGGAAAGAAGGTAAGTAGCAACTCTTGCTCAACAAAAGATTTAATCATTTATTGTCGCATCAGTGAAAGAAGCACTTGTGTGGTTTCCTTGACTGTGTCACCATCAAAGAATTTCATGTTGAGCAATTAAAGAGTTTCACTCTTGCAAGAGCCATAAATCTGTGAATTGTTAATAAAATCTTTAATGTTCTCATCCAGACTAAACAGAGTTTAGTTTCTCAAGGAGCAGGACAGGAATGATGAGCTTTCCTTTGGTGCTTGTAAGGATTAAGACAACTCACACGTACTAGGCTCTACATTTATAGGCTGGACTCGATGAGCTCAGAGGTCTCTTCCAACCCCAATTATTCCATGAATCAGCCATTCCATCTGGAAATGTGTTTGTTAGGGTACCCATAGGCTTATCCTATTCAATGACTGTAAAGGTCTAGAAACAAAACAAAATCTCATAAACAGACAGATATGAAAGCATTATCTGCATGTTTACCACCGTGATAGGAAATCATGTGAAACCAAATATTTATGCAAGAAAAGACACAGGAGGAAAACCAGATCTGGATTCAAAAGAGCCCTCAGACATGTGTTGGCTCAAAGGAATATAATCACTGATTTCCAGTGCAGTGGCACTGGGCTGAACTCTGAGCATTTGTGAGAACCTGAGGCAGAGTTTCATTCCCCTGAGTGTCACTGCCAGTAACCCTCACCCAGCACAGCCAAGAAATAACACCTGAATATGGAACTTCAGCTGGGTCCCTCTTGATTGGTGCTGTGCTGTGAGGACTGGTTATTGTGGCAGTCCACAGCTTTGCTTTTCTACAGCAGAAACAACTGCTCTGCTCTGTTCTGTTCTGTTCTGCTCCGTTCTGTTCTGTTCTGCTCTGCTCTGCTCTGCTCTGTTCCATTCTGCTCTGCTCTGTTCCATTCTGCTCTGCTCTGTTCTGTTCCATTCTGCTCTGTTCTGTTCCATTCTGCTCTGCTCTGTTCCATTCTGCTCCATTCTGTTCTGCTCTGCTCTGTTCCATTCTGCTCTGCTC
>NC_031795.1:6251531-6280399 GCF_001522545.3 Parus major | reverse complement strand
TTCTGCTCTGTTCCATTCTGCTCTGTTCCATTCTGCTCTTCAAGGCGCGTCCTCGGGGAGGCCACAGGGAAAGATGGGGGCTGCTCCTTGGAACGAGTCACCCACAGCACTGAACTGCAAGAGTGAGCTCTGGGACCTTTATCAAAGTGTGTTTAATTTAGAACAGACTTTAGAACAGACTGTGTGACCTACAGAAGGGTTCTGACCCTAAATGCACTTTTCCTGCCAGAGCACACACGCGACACATTTTTAGCTTGAGCAACTGCTCCCGAGGAAGGCAGTCTGCACCTTCTCAGGTGTGCTGCACTCTGCTGCTCCAGCAGAAGCCATTCCAAGCCAAGCCCAGCAGCTCTCTGGAGCTGGTGGAGGGCTCTGAACGTGAGTCCCTCACAAGCCCAGCTCTGCTGATGCTGGGAATGGCACTCAGCTGCACAAAGCTCCCTGCTGTGAATGCAGAGCCAGCCCGTGCCAGCCTCGCTGAGCACTCCCAGAAACCCTTTCAGAGAACAGGAATGGCAAACTGTCACCCATTTCTTCTGGGATTGCACAAGGACATCATTCAGGCAGGAAAGACAGCCTGACTCAAATGAAAAGACAGCTTAGAACCAGTACTTCTTGGAATGTCTTTTGTGATGTCCCAGTATCAAAACCACAAATGCTTCACTCAAGAGCAGGAGTGACAGAATTGTGGAACATCCCAACACAGTAAAGTAACAAAACCTGGAGTTTCTCAAAATGCTGCTGAGATTTGCTAGTCCCACCTGCATTCTGAAATGCAGCCATGTCATTAACATGAAATAAACTAAAAAAAATTAGAAGGAAAAGCGTTTGCATTACCTTGACAAGAGGCATAAAAAACCCAACCCAAAATATCTTCTCCCCAACCAAATTAGAGACATCTGTCCTGTGATTCCAGTTTGGAGCTGGATTTTAACCCTGCAGTAAACACACACTTACAGACACCCCTCCCTCTGTATCAGCAATACCCATCAGGAACTGTGCATACCTTTGATCAGAGCTTCAGATATTGTTCTAACTTTACACAATAATAAAAAGGAGAGGAAGGAAAAGATCAGCCCTGGAAATGGGAGAGCAGCCCTGGTTTAATGAATCACAGGAAAAACTACAGGTTTGGCTTTTGGCTTTTTTTTTTTTTGGGGGAACAGGGAATCTTCTGTTTTTCTGAAGTATTTATAAAAATGACTCAATGCAAGCTTCAGTAAGTGTGGAGGGAATTTTTAAGTGAGTCAAGCATTAATAAGTCTGTAAATATGAGCTGGGATCTCCATCCAGCTGGCCTTACTGCTTTGACAAGTGAGTTAATCCCAGCTCAGCCCAGTGCTGGCCATTCTACACAGAAACCCTTCAGAAGGGCACCAGGGCTTCAGCTGTGTGAACACACCTTGTCTTTACAACCAAGGAACAGCTCCCAAAACTGAGATGAAAGTGATTTTTGCAACACTGAAGGTGTAACAAAAGCCATGGTTTTCCTCTGCTCCTCACACACAGGGCTCTGAACTCTGTTGAATTCAGTGGGGGGGTTTATTTCCTGTTTGGGAAAGAACAACAAGTTCTTCCTTGCTACTTTGAGCAATTAAGTATTTTCCTGAACCAGCATGACAAACAGATGAGACTATCATAACATTAAGAGCTTTCTCAAGTCCAACTAATCTTCTTTAGTAGCCAGCAGAGCATAAACATTTAATTAAAGTTGTCTAGACTAGAAAAAGCCTTAACCAGGTCCTACACTGACCACACCACGACTGCAAAAACAATCCCAGTGCTTTGGTGGCCACAGTGCAGTTGGAAATGCAGACTGGGATTTTCCAGCCTGTGACACCTCTGAGCTCCAGGTCCCACAGAGCAGCCACCAGGGTCTCCTCCAGCACTGAGGGAAATGAAGTCACAGTGCCACCATCTCCAGGGGTTATTTTATACAGGTGTGGAAGTGACAGTCACACCTGCATGGCTTGTGCTCCTCCCTGAGACAGCTCTGAAACTCCTCTGCCACTGGAGACCACGTCCAACTATCTTCAACACTTGTGGTTCTGTCCTGTCTGAACTGGATTACACCTTAAATACAGCTGTTCAACTTTCAGAACAGAAGGAACCTGATGATGGAAGAGAAACACTTTATTAGTGAGCCCAAAGTGAAAAAAACCAACCTAGATCTCAGATCCCAGCACAGAAAACACAAATCCACAGAAAATGAAATAAGGTTACAAAATGCAGTGCTAGTTAAGGAGTGGAAAATTTCATCTGAACACCAGAGATCACACACACACCTCCAACATCAGCAAAGGTGCTTTGAAAGAAGATGAAACTCTGTGCAGTTACATCTTCTAATTTAATAACTCCACCTCTGTCATCTCAAATGAGCAAAAATGTCAATTTCCCACAAAAATACCCAACTTCCAGAAGGTCCAATGGACCACTGCTAGTCTGTCTGGGAAGAGATAATTCTGATTTTATGGGGCAAAAGCAGCATCTGACCCAACACAGAAGATGTTTCCTGTGCAGGCAGGCAAAGCAAAGGCTTTGCTTTGTTAGGAAAAAGCTGCTGTTTCCTCTTGGGATTTCAAGGCTGTTTTGGGATGAATGTTTCTCATAAACTATTTTTGTATTTTTTTTTTTTAATAAAACATTTCCTTCTACTGAAACCTTGTTTATGTGACAGAATAATCCCTCTCTTTTCAGTAATCTTTACAACTTGTTTTACTGGAAGATCAAACAGGGAATTTCCAAGACCTATTTTGAGTGTTTTTTGGGCATCAAGTAGAGCATTTCCCTTCCCTGTAATTTCAGAGTTAAGGTTTTAACCCTGGTACAAGACAAACACACTCTTAATTAACTATAGCTACTGAGTTTGCAATTCTCCAGTAATAATTTGCACAGAAGTTCCTCCTTCATGTAGCAGAGAGTGGAATAAGCTTTAAATAGCTCCTTACTGCCTTGAACTTCCTTATTAGCTTCTCTCCCCAGAGACAGAAGTTGGGAATAAAGACAGGCTGAGATCACAGCAAGCACTGACAGAGAAGGGAAAGGGGGGTGGGGACCATTTGCTTTGCCCAAAAATAAATGTCAAAATGCTGGAGTGGGGTTTCCAGTGTTGCAGCAGCTCGAGTTCTGCAGCAATGCCAGGCACAGAGCCACAAGTAAAATGTTCAAATGTTCAATGTCTTCATTTCCATCACATACCAAGTGAGCAGAGCTGATAAATGAGAGCTACCCACATTTGCCCAGGTCAGACCTGTTACAAGCTTTGAAAAGCAGAAGAAGTTCTCAGGAAATGTCAAGCAGCACAAAATTGCAGTTTCCTTCCCTGGGAACTTGTGGGGAAAGGTTGGCTGTGCCTGGCTCCTGGTGCAGGGACTGCACCTTGCCCAGGAGCTGCTCTTTGTCACCCCAAAACCAGGGATCCCAGAGAGATCCCTGAAATGCAGAGCAGGAGCCTTCCAGCAGGGAAACCATTCCCAGCCCTCTGCTGCTGCTCAGCACACACCTGGGGAAGCTGAGGAGAGGCAGCTTCTGAGAGATACAGCCAAGCAGTGCTTAATTCTTTAGTGCAAGAACTAAAGAAGAAATTCCCCAAGCCTGCAAGGAAAGGAATGCCTGGATTCCAGCAGCCACAGGAACACTGCTCCATGGAAGCTGCTTTCTAAGGGATGCGTAAGCCCAATCTGTGAAAGATTTAACAGCAGGAAGGTTTTGCATCACTGAACTTTTCTTTGGATTTAAACAAGAGGTAGACTTAACTTTTTGAAAGTGCACTGTAAATTTCTAAATCCACTAAGAAACAACACCTAGTTTTGTACTAATACTGCTTTATAGTGAATCACTGAATTCAGAAGCCAAGAGATGAATACCAGCTCCCAGTCATTAACACAGAATAGTTTCTATTCCAGTGTAAATTGCCCCAGGCCTTATTAACATAAAAGAATAAGCCAGAAAGCTGTTTCCTGTTTTCTAAAAGTAAACAGAACTTCAGCTCTAATGCATGGAAAACTCTCTTTAAAAGAACAGGGGGGAAGGAACAAAGTGCTCTAACACAGCAATAGAGATCCATTTAAATATGGAATTGTTTCCAGTTGTGGTGTGCTGTTTCAGAAGGCAAACCTGTGGCTCATGCATCCCTTCCTACACAGCAGTAAGAGTCTAACTCCCAGGATTATGCAACTCTCTGACAGCATCTGGGTTTTTTGGATGATGTAAACACAATTAAAACTACAGGAAAAGGAGCACAATAAGCAGTGAGCTTTAAAATCTGCTCCAAGGAGAACATTGAGATTTATGCAGTGGACAGGAAGCTACTTCCAGGCAAAAAAAAAAACCCAAAAACACAACACTTTGTTTTGTTTTGTTTTTTCTAAAGAGGTTTTAAAACAGAGGAAGCAAACTGAAGCACTGGGAAAGAATATTTTGAATACAGTCAGTTTGTCAGACAGCAGGGAAGAAAGGGTAAGATCTGGGGACAGGGGGTGAAGAGAGGGAGAAAGAAGAAGTGAGTTCAACAAGCAGTGTCTGGAACACCCGGCTCTGCAGCTTGGTTTTGACACAGACAGAAACGGGGCCAGTGCCAGCCAACAAGTGCCTGATACCATGAGGGAGAAGAAAACTATTTTAAGCTTTGTCATCTGCATGCATGGATTCTCTCTGCTAAATGCCAGATGCAAAATGTTTGTCTCTAAGCGTGCAGGAATATCAATTATTGCAGACTGTACTACAAGCAGATGACATGTTTACAAATTAAGGTTCTCTTCCTCTGCAAGTGCCTGTCCTTTTCTATAATGTACCAAAGGATTTGACTCCAAAACCAGAGCTCAGAACCATTTAAATCTGAAGAAGAGGTAAAATTAGCCCATGAAGGGAAATGTGCTTTTGTTACTGTGTGGGAAGCAAACAGGCAGACAAAATTCTGATTTCCAAGCACTGACATCTACAGTGTTTAACACAACTGCTGGAGAAAATCACTGCTGTGGTTCAGGGTTATGCAATCCCCTAAGAAAGTGCAGAGGACTGAACTCCACCTGCTCCCAACATACACCCACATTTAACATAAAACTATGACTGTTCCAAAGAAACCCAGCAGCTGAGGCAGGACCCAGTGCTGGGAACACACAGAGGAACTGAGAGAGCTGTGAACCACGTCAGAGAGTTCCTCTGTGTGTGGGACAAGCAGCTCCCCCAGCCCCTCTCTGCGTGCATTATAACTCAATTTCTCCAATATATCCAAGTCAAACTAAATGCTCTCGAGAGTGCTAATCTTTAATTCAGTTTTAGGAGTTGTTTTTTCTTCAGGGCAGCACTTTTATGGATCAAACTGTGAGTAAACAGACCAGCAAGGTTTCCTTTAATTAGTCACACACAAAGTCTTTCAGCCAGCGAGGCACGGTAAAGCTGTTACCACAGTTACTATCAGCAAACAATGAGAGAAACAGTGTAAGGCCAGAATTTCTCTAGCTGAATACTCCAAATAACTGGACAAAGCAAAGCTGGAAGTTGTGTGCAGCTGAACCTTTGCCCAGGCAGCAGATGAAGCAGTTACACGACTTTTCCTTCCAGGCCTGGGCTGCAGCATCGCTGAGGGTGAGAGATCCATGCAGTGGAGCTGAGGAGCAGCACAGCTGGGCACCCACACACTGCCACTGCTGCAGGCACAGCCAGCTCCCAGGGCTGCCACTTCAACCCTGACATCACTCTCAGGAGGCAGCAAGAGCCAGCCTGGATTTGAAGCTTTCACTGCCCTTTCCCACCACCTCCAGCTCTCCTCCCAAGCCCGAGATGAAACGCTACAGCATATTTATTTACAGCATATATACCCCCTGACAGAGCAAGGGGAAAACAGCCCCAACCTCAGATTACTTCAGTATTTTATACTCCAGAATTAGCAAGCATAGGTTACAATTTAATTTAGTTTCTTCTCAGTTATGAGGCCTTGACAAATTATGTCAAAGGGTATTCTTACTGTATTAATCTCCTCACACAAGAGGGGACTGCAGGTTAAATTTCAACAGGAAAGGAAATTGCTTTACACTACTGGAAGGTAGGCAAAAAAAAGCCTCTGGAATGGAGCTGCTACATTTCTTCCCATCTGTCTCTGTGCTCCACTGCACACATTTCACACAAACACTGAAGGGAGGCTTCTTTTGGTAACACATTCTGACCACACACAGCGAAAAAACTGATCTCAGGACAGAGCAGACACTTACAAGTGTGTTTCAAAACAGAAAACAAAGCTTCCACCTGATCAATAGCTTTGAGAGGGTAACAACATTCCTCCAAAATAAAAGGATTATCTAAATGCAAAAGCAACTAAGAACAATAAGCATCCCAACTGTTCTGGAGAAGGGTTTGCCTCCACTGCCCTAAAAGATCTTTGCAATCAATCTGGAGAACTTTTGCTGGAAAAGCAAAGCCCTGCAGCTCTCAGGCCTGCAAGCTGCCATTCCTCCTTTGACATAGCTGCAAGTTTTATACATTATCAGCAGTGACAGGTCAGCTTGAAAAAGCCTTCAAGACTCAACCCTGGCACAACTAATTTCTTCCCAAACTGACTGCTGCCATCAGTTATACCACTGCTTTTTCCACTTTACTGAGGCTGTGCCAAGCAGGTATCCCTCAAAGAGCAGCAGAATGACACATGGACAGTGTAATTTTTAAAATGATTTCCAGGCTCAATATTAACACAGCAAACTGTGCACTCCCCAGTCCAGGTCAGCAGCAGCCAGCTTTCCTGCACCTGCAAGAAGAGGCTCCAGCACCATCCCTGCCTCGTGCCATCACCAGCTCCCCCAGCACCACGGCCTCAGCTGCACTGACATGGGCTGAAAAGGGCTTTTTGGAGCAGTTTTAGCTGGCATCTGCCTCACTGGAAGGTTACACTAATGCTCGTGCCAGCAAAGGGAAAGAATAAGTAGCTGAGCACTCAGGGCTGCTGCTCTCAGCAGTGCCAGCTTATGGTGGCTTAGCCAGCACAAAGCCACGGGTGCTTTTGACTTAGTGTGACGTTACTGCCACTAAAAGACTAATCTGTGATCCCTCTTGGAGAGAAGAGTTTCTGCTTCAAGCAGCCCTCCTTGCTAAAGGAGAGAAAAACCTACAAAGGAATTCTGGTAAACCTTTTACAGAGCAGAAACACATGGCTCTTCATCAGAAAGGGTGAAAGCACACACAAAACACTGTATTTCAATACCAAAATGCTTCTTGCAGCCAGCTTCCAACAGTGAATTCCAGGACAAAAATTATTTATAGCATTTACTGTGTAATCCTGCTGATATTAAAATGGGATTCTGAAGCAGTAATAAATCTTTACCTCTGAACTTCACTTTAAATACAAACACTCTGCAGAACTTACAGCAGTACTGTTGTCATGTTTGTTTCTTATCCTGGTACTTAAAACCTACCTTTAAAGCCTCTATGACAAGATCTCTTGCTTCTAATTCTCCCTCAAGAATGCTAAACAGCGTCAGGAGCTCTGGTTTGCTGAGTTTTTCCAGATTCATCCTGAAAACCTGAAAAATAATGAATCCTAGTTTAGTAGGTGTTTCTTTGGACATAAAAATCAGTATTCAAAGCTCTGACATATAATCTCCATTTAACTTCAGCTCCCAGTTTTTTGGATTGCAAACTGCCCTGAGGGGGGATGATTTTCTCTCCAGCTTCCCAGACCAGTTGTAGAAGATGCATTTGTCACCCAAGGGACAGGAGCATATGCACACCCAGATGGTGATGGCAGAATGTGCAGGAAAACAGGACAAGATTCACCAAGAAGCAGCCAAAGTTCACAGGAGAGGGGAAAACCACGGATATTTAAAAGTCATATTGATTACACATCTGCCTCACACAGCTGCAAACATCACTGAGGAGCTGTGGTGAATGAAGGCCAAACTGGGCCACCCACACCAGCTCAGCTGTGCTGGGATACAATTCCTGGGAATGCCATTATCCCACTGATGGAACAGGCCCAAAGCACTTCACAAACATCAGTGCCACAGAAAATACACACTTCATTACTCTTCTTTCAAACTGTTTCAATATCAGCATCATTTATTAAATATAATTCTACTGCCTACAAAAGAGATCCATCATCTGAACTGCACATATAGAAGCTTTATATTCCCTTGCATTTTTGCTGATACACTTAATGTATCAGCATGTCCACTAATAAGCCTTATTACATTATTTTGTTAGAAATGGAAATCATTTCAGACTGTATCTTTGTCTCTGATGCAAATATACCCACTGATACAGTCTTGTGCTTTGCACAACCATCAAATACACTTTTCTGAGTCCAAGTCTGTCCATCTTTCACCACACTTTGTGTCAAGCAGAAAACGCTACAGCATGAAGAAGCTGCTCAGAGACAACAAACTCCAGTGGCAAGTGATAAAGGGTTAAATCAGCCCCTACTGGAGATGTCTATCCAGCTAAAACATTCAGCTGAAGTCTAGTTTGTCTAAAGTCACTGCTTCTTTACAACTGATTTGCATAACTGTGCCTTGGAGAGTTACACACAAAAGCAAGTTCTGTCTTGTTTGTGCCAGAGCAGCTTTCCAGTCGCTGGGAACAGAAAGTTCTGTATCTTCATACAGCAAATCAGAAACCTCTGATTTCTCTGCTAAGCAGGGAAGTGTCTCATCACACACTCAGGCTCCTGCCTCACCCAGTGTTTTACATGGAATTCCATAAAGCAGCAATGCTCCTTTCAGGCTCCCCTGGTCACCCTCCTGCTGGCATGGGCTGCTCAAGGAAACACCAGTGGCAGTGACCACCACTGGCTGCTCCAAACCCAAACTGAACTGGACACCACAGAACTGTCAGCACTGCATTTCTGTTTCCTGCTGCAGATCCAGTCACGTATTCAAGAGGAAAATCCACCAGTGGAACATTTGGGAAATCTGTTCATATTTGTCAGTGTGTCAAAAAACCCTGATCAAGATTTGACACAAAGACATCATTTAGAAACTCACTGTATTGAATAATCACATTTTTGTGGGCCAGGACAGTGCTGGTCACTCTCCAGCACTGATCACTTCAGGTCAGTCAATGGACCTTGACAGAATGTCCAGGTGAGAGCCTGACCACCTCCCTCAGCCCAGACACAGCTGGAGGGTTCTGTCACCATGGGGAGCCTGGACAGCTGAGCCCACGTGGAAGGAGTGTCACCTACAACCTGGTCATCTGAGAAAAATGGGAAGAGAGGGCATAAGAAGCAGCAAAGAAATGCTAAAACATAAAGAAACAGCCACGCAGAGTGAGAAAAGACAAAGCCTGGTTCTAGTCTTTGATATTTACCACGTTTGTGCTGGTGCTTTTGTCAAAGCTGCAGCATTTCCTTGGGCAGTCTTTATCACTGGAATATCCAAACATCTGCTTAGGAGATGCACAGCCTGATTTCAAAACCATCTCAGTCCTTGCTCACACTAAATTCACAGGTTTTAAGACTGAACCAATATCAACTTTTATTGCCAGATACTCAGCAAGTCACAGATTATAAACAGGAATGAAAAAGGAGAAGCTTCCTTGGAGATCTTAGAACAAAGTGCATCATACATTTCTGTTACCCCAGGACAGTAAGTGTTGAATGTGGACTTTCAACATGACTGCATCCATGCTTTTCCCTTAAAATGAGATGATGTGGAAATGTGCAGCTGCATCTCCCCAGGAGCTACCAAACAGCTCAGTCTGGTAGCAAGGACAGCTACCAGCTGCAGTTTGGGATTTTAAAGCTATTAGTCAGGGCAGCAATAATTTCTACTCTATATTCTAACTACTCCCATTGTGACTCGTACTTCCCAGTGTTATAGGAATAATCCATGCTATTTTTACCACGCCTCTGTGGTCTTTAATGTGCTTAATAACACAAACAAGGCCTGTCCTAAAATACACACGTAAAAATACTTGAGAGAAATAAAGAGCAGGAGCCAGTTTGCACAGCAATCATTTATCCAACAACAAGAGGTAACATTAAAGGTACAGATTTACCTTCCTCATGGGCAACCTGCTGCAAGAGAAGATCTCTCCCTGCTTTGTTTGCACCAGTTACTCCACACTGCTGAGGGAACAGACTGGGAGCAGATGAAACAAAGTCACTGCTCCAAAAAAGCCACCCAAATGTATTCCCCAGAGATCTGCAGGGAACTTTTCGAGCACCCCAGGCAGATGTGTGTTATGCTGAACAGATAACAATCCCAAGCATTCCCTTTAAGGGCCACTCTGCACTTGGGAGATGAAAACTGGGAGGAAAAAGAAGCCAAATTCATTTGATGTTATTATTTTACAGGAATAAGAAGCATCTCTGGATCAAAGAGCCAATAAGCATGTATTTGATCTCCTTTCCCCCTATCCAAATCTCAATCCAAATCCATTCCCAGCCCTCCAGGCTCCTGAGCTGACCTTTCCAGGGCTGTTTCCAAGCCACACATCCCTATGCCTTCCCTCAGCCCACTTTTTATTAAAAGATCACAGCAACTCTATTAAATTACCCAGTTCTCCCCCTTGCAAACAGTCCCATTCTACCAAAGGGATCTGGGCTCTTCTGCTGAGGAACCTGACCCTGTTTCCAAACCTTTAACCAAGAGACATAAACAAGATCCAGCAATTCCCAGGGCACTTTACCCCTTTTACATCCAGGGCAATACACTGAGCACACTCACACAGATCACAAACCACAAAGACCCTGTTGTTTAGTCTGATGGTATAAATATTTTCCCCAAGTCTGAGATACACCACCATTTTTGGACAATAAGCCAGAGTTTAGAGCATAAACAAAGAAAATCACTTTCTGCTTGCTTAAAGGTGAGCTTCCAGCTAAGGACTGGAGTATCCTCAGCAGACCCATACCCACACCCCAAGGAGATGAAACTTTCCTAAGGAAGTTATTTCGCAGTATTTAACTGGAAATAACCATCAAGAGCAGTTTAAGTGTACGTAGAACCATGCAGCCCGCAGACCAGGGGGAGTTATCTGTGGCATGTGCCACTTGAGGAACACAAGAGATAAGCTTGTAGCCCATGGCAGCTCCTCCACACCCTCAATCAGGGCGTGAGGGTTATGAAACCATGCCAGGTTCCATTTCACTGGTCACACTCACAGGGGCACAAAGCGACTGAAAGAATGCTGCCAGCACAGGAGAACCTCACCCACCCACTGCAGCCAGCCTTGGAGTCAGGGGCAGGAGCCAAAGAGGAGCTGAAGGCACAGCCCGAGGCATGGGGAGCGCAGCTTGTCAAGCTCCAAGATCCTCTGCAAGCCCCTGGCTCAAAACTCTTCTACTTTTTTTAAAACCATCATGAGGAACAAAGCTTGCTGTTCCTTCTTCCTCTGCAAGAGGGTATTTCCTAAACCTACACCAGTGCAACAATGGCCCTATGACAATAATCCTGAATCAGCCCAATTTTCTTTCCTGTGATCCTGAAGAGGAACTGGTATTTTCCAGGAGCCAGCACGGGCAGTCGTGCAATCGCAATCACGGGAGAACCTAAATGACCAGTTTGAGAAGTCCTGACAGACGAGTTCCCAAAGCTGTTTCTGCGTGTATCGGGTGGTGTTTGAGTTGTTTCACTAATTACACATGTTTATGGAATGAAAAACAGCCAACATACACTTAATAATTGTGTATCCACAATGCAACCTGGCACTGCAGCAGAACTGCGGAGAACTAGGTTAAAATCAGAAGTGTTTATATCTCCTTCACCTTTGTATCTCAGCCCTAAAGAAGAAAAGGCATTACCCACAAAAAAACCCAAAACATCTTCACCCCATTAGTCTTTGAAGTAATGCTCAGAAGAAAACAAATTAGCAAAATTCTGAGCATGGATTTTGTGGGGGTCCTTGAAGCCCCTGTGCAGCAACGGGAGCTCCTTGAGAGAGAAGGGAAAGCATCGCTGGCTGCTCTGACCTTCAGCCTCGCCCCTGCTGGCACCCGGCAGGGCCGAGCACGGCGGGTCAGCCCGGGACACGGCCGGCGGCTCCGGCCCGAAACAACCGCGCCGAACAAAGGGAAACGGCGCAGCGGAGCCCGCGGGGAGCAACACCCGGCTCCACCGGGCCCGGCTGCACCGGGCAGAGCCCGGTAACGCCCCCCGGCCTCCCCCCCCCGGCCATTAAATTCTGGATCAGCACTGGTGAAATCTGTTTTTTCAGAACAAGACTCTAGGTTATCATCCGTGGCAGCTCTACAACTACAATTCAGGCACTACCTGCAGAGACCCTGAGCTCTGGGATCTCAGGGTTAGGCTGAGATAGTAGTAGAGATATTAGATTTGATACATAACTGAGTAACAGTCACAACTGAGTGGTTTAGAGAGAGCCTAGCTTTCCATTCATCATGTGGATAGTAAATAGGACTAATGCTTCTAGATAGATTTGATTATTTGCATGTGATAAAAAAAAATCCAAGATTTGGAGTAGAGAAAACATCAAAAATTTGGTTAAAGGAAAAAAAACCCATGAGAGAAAGTGATTCCAGGATTCAGTTTAAATAGAACTGGGGAAAAAAGGAAAAGTTTCAGCTAAACTTTTTAGCAATTAAAAAGCCCCTAATTATCAGAATAAGTGAAAATCATTTCTTAGGTAGATGTTGAAATAGCTGCTTGGAATTTGCATCTCTTTCATATTTTTTTTTATGTTCTTCTGACTTGTCTGAGTTTTTCTAAGTCACAATTTTTAACAAAGCATAATTTGCATATTATTTTATTATACCCTTAATATTCATTTAGAGTACAACTAAAAAAAAAACAGAGATGCAGAGACTTATCAATGTACAAATACTTTTTCATGAAAACATCATTTTCATAATGCATCACACAGAAGATAATGACAAATAGTTACCTTTAAGTCAGAGCTGATGCTGGCACTGTGACACGAAGTCTTTATTACCTTGCAGGTACGTATATTGTGAATTTCTCCTGAAACTCAACATCACAGTGACAGAATTTGGTCTACATTCTTACTATCTCTGCATCAGGACTTTACAGAGATCAAAAGGGATACACAGTTTGACTTCTGTCACTTTGCTTCCGCTGGACTTCTTAATTGCAGTAGCTGTTACTTGTCTCCACTGTTGTGAAGGTCACAGAACGATTTCCATGATATCCTGGTGTTCTCACAACTTTCTGACACATCTCCCTTTGGAGCTAAAGTGTTCTGTGCTTGGTCTCTGTACCAAGAGCAAAGTCCCTGCGGTTGTTTTAAAGTCCTGGAAGAATTAAAAGAAACACATGTTCTTTTTAAGTTATCCTTTTTAAACTGCAGACCAGGGAAGTTACACTATTAAGAGCTGCTGAAACAATGGTCCAGGCCTCTGTGGAGTAAATGACATGAGACAAAATGTGAAGTTTTTATGAATTTGGCCATGTCTGCTCTAAGCTGACACTTTGTGTTAACAGTGCTGAGATAACTGAATTTTATTTTGTTTCTAAGTCTTCATTTCATGAAACTCCTAGTTAAAATAAAAAAAAAGGTATTTTTGCATTGGGGCCTAAAATATTAATTGTAGCCGTCTACTGATTCATTTTCATGTTTTATCTCAGAGGACTTTAAAATCACATTTTCACAAGTGGAAGCTGGTATTATAATTTAATTGTTAAATTGTAGAGTTGTAGTTGATTGTGTTAAACATACTTTCCAGCTGCTCCAAGTTGTAAATAACAGAAAAAAAGCTGAGAAAAACAAGTATTTTCTCTTTTCCCAACCAAGTGTCAAATAAGCTCACCCAAGTGGCTTCTAATCATGTAAACTCATGGCCTGTATTTTTTGATCAGGCATAACTTGTATTTGTTCCTACCTATGAAGTTTTTAGGCAGGGTAACATGGACAAGAGAGGAGATCAAAGCAGAATATTCTTAGAATTTAGCTCAGATCTCTAATGAAATATGATTGTAACTGACTGGCTTGATCCAGAGTTTATTTTGTTCTCTCCTTTTCCTTTATCTTTCCTTTTCCTTTTCCTTTTCCTTTTCCTTTTCCTTTTCCTTTTCCTTTTCCTTTTCCTTTTCCTTTTCCTTTTCCTTTTCCTTTTCCTTTTCNGGCGGGGCTGGGGCGGACACAGCCAATGAGGAGGTGCGGGGGGCGGGGCCGCGGTGAAAATCCCTTTTGTTCGCGGCAGAGCGATCGGGCGGCGGTGATTGGTGCGTCACTTCCGGCGGGGCGGGGCCGAGGAACCGCCCCGGCCGCCGCCCCCGGCCCCTGCCTCTGTCCCGGTCCCGGTCCCGATCCCGGTCCCGGTCCCGGTCCCGGTCCCGGTGCCAGGGCCGGGCTGGAGGAGTCTGGGGCATGGAAGTTTTTTCCCTCATGGACTCTGAGTCTTTGTCACCAGAGGCTCTGC
The DNA here is from genome assembly GCF_001522545.3 of Parus major. Lineage (NCBI taxonomy): Eukaryota > Metazoa > Chordata > Aves > Passeriformes > Paridae > Parus > Parus major. The sequence continues at coordinate 6,266,073 of NC_031795.1, read as the reverse complement.
AAAACTTCCAGTGCTTCTCAAGGCTGGGAAATAACACTCAGACAGCCCTGTGTAGACAAAACCATCTTCTGAACGTACTAGACGTGAGACCCTGATGGTCAGAGGTGGCATTGTTGCTGTGTAAAGTGACATCGTGTCACTGTCACCATCTGAGACCTCTCTGCAGTGACACTGATGGTTTCGTGTCATGTGTCACAGGCCCTGTGCTGCAGCTCTGTGTGATCCTGCTGTCACACACACACACAACCACAAAATCAGTTGGGCTGGAAAAGACCTCTGAGACCATCGAGTCCAGGCTGTGACTGAACACTGTGAACCAGAGCAGAGCACCGAGTGCCATGTCCAGTCTTTCCTTAAACTCCCCAGGGACAGCGACCAGCAGCTCCCTGGGCAGCCCATTCCAATGGGTAATCACCATTTCTGGGGAGAATTTCTTCCTAATGTTCAAACCAAACCTCCTCTGGTGCAGCTCCCAACAGTGGGAAAAGCCATTAAACTGTTTGCAGCTCTCCAGATCTGCGAGTCAGCAATGCCAAGCACATCTCATGGAAAGCTCAGAGGCAGAACGATCAGCCACGTTCTCCACAGAAAGGGCTCGTTCCCATTGCTCTGTCCCGCTGGCTTAGCAGAGTGCTGGGTAAACAAAAACCTGCTGCCCTCAGCAGTGTCCCGTGTGTGAGCCCATGGCTGAGGCACCACGGGCAGCGTTCACTCACCCCAGCAGCCCTCTCCTGCACGTTCAGCGCTCTCTCCTCAGCCCACAGCAGGAAATAAACCCAAACGCTGATTTTTGCACAGCCCCTGTTGCTCGGCCCCTGGGTTAATTGTGATTACCTTGTGCTTCCCCTGTCTCTGCTTTTCACCCATTGTCTCTTCTTTAATCCTTGAAATAAAATTTTAGGGCAGACATCCCTTAATGATGCACATGAAAAATGGTGTCAGCTCATATCCCAACCTTGTCTTTGCTTCCTACACACCATTTTCACCCCTCGGACCTGGGGCTGAAGCCCTTGGCAGAGCAGGGATGGGCTGGAGAGGGAGCAAGAGGAGGGGGATGCTCCAAGAAGGCCGGGAATGTCAGGGAGGAGGAGGAGGATGTTGGCACGGGGCTGTCTCACTCTGAGCTCTCACTGTCTGCGGCTGCAGAAAAGGGGAAGGGGGCTCGTGGAGTGCCACAGATGGAGGAAGTTGGGGGGAAAAAGCTGACTTAACTCACCACATCCTGAGCGCAGGACGTGCAGCCTGCCAGGGATCTGCGAGCTGGCACAGCTTGTCAGCTTCTGGAAAAAATGGGCTTTAGGGGGACAAGGGTGGAGGGACAGAGATCCACACCGAGGGGGGACGGTCAGCAGGGGTGAGCACCCGCTCTCACATCCATCATTCCCGTTCCCAGAACACACGGAGCGTCCTCACCACCTGCACTCGTGCCTTGGCTGGAAGGGCTCCGTCATGGTGTGCAGTCTGAGGCAGCGGTGCTGCCAGCTGTGTCCAGCTGTGCCCAGCGGTGTCCAGATGTTCCCAGCCGTGCCCAGCCGTGCCCAGCCGTTCCCAGCCGTGCCCAGCCGTTCCCAGCCGTGTCCAGCTGTTCCCAGCTGTGTCCAGCTGTGCCCAGCGGTTCCCAGCTGTTCCCAGCCGTGCCCAGCGGTGTGTCCAGCGGTTCCCAGCTGTTCCCAGCTGTTCCCAGCCGTGCCCAGCCGTGCCCCGCGGTCCCGCGGCCGCCGCTCCGGTACCGTCGGCGGGGCTGTCGCGCCCCCGCGCGTCCGCAGCGCCGCTGCTCAGAGCCTCGGGAGTTTTTGTTCCACAAAACACGCCCGAAACGTTCACATCTCGAAATAGCAAGGGAGGGGTTGTATTTCCTTGCATTTCCAGGCTGGCTCGGACCATCGGCGGCATCATCTGCTTGCTGCAAACATTCCTGATGCTGCCCAGTCCCACTCCTGGAAACGCAGGAGAAAGGAGACCTTTGTGCAGAAAGAGCTCTGCGTGAGGCTGATTGACGAGTGATGAATTGAGCCTGGAAAGGTCATGGATGCATGAGTTACATCAGGGAACATCTGGCACCAAAAGCTTCTCTGTTCTGGGGCTTGGTGAGGACACTCGATGAACCCAGAGCAAATATCTGAAGGGACTAAGAATCCTAAACCTCCTAGGTGGTCTCAGGGGTGGCAAATAAACAGCTGCAGCCTTGAAAATTAGTGCAATTGAGAGAAAAAAAAAAGTTTCATAGCTGAGTCCATACAGAAAAAGTCTATTAACGAATATATTCAGTTGCCCCCTGGTCTGCAATTGAGGGGGTGATAAATCATCTGCAGAGGAGAAGAAGGAGACTTTCTGGGTCTGGAAGACCTCTCTCTCCAGCCTGTTTGGTCACTTTATACTTTTCATGTTTTAACATTCACTAGAGGTACCGGCACAGGCTGCCCAGAGCAGCTGTGGCTGCCCCTGCATCCCTGGAAATGTTCAAGGCCAGGTTGGACAGGGCTGGGAGCAGCCTGGGATGTGGAAAGTGCCCCTGCCCGTGGCAGGGGGTGGAAAGAGATGAGCTTTGGTGGCCCTTGCAGTCCAGGCCAGTCTGTGATTCTGTGATTGCCAGGTGTCTCAGATACAGGCAGAAATATCAGGCACCCTGAGAGTGTGCAGGGTGGGTTTCTGGTGGAAGGAAAGCACAGAGACGTGCCGAGGACAGGGCAGGTGCAGATGGCTCCGGTACCTGCACACAGAGGAGGTTCTGGCTCTCTTGTCTCGAATGGAAGCTGTGGCAGGAGTCCAGGGAAGAGCGAGGGGCTGGTGGGGCTGCAGGTCCTGCGGGATGGAGCAGGAGGTCTCAGGGAGGCCAAAGGAGGAACCAGGATGGGTCCCCTCACTGGGCAGGCTCGTGTCCTGCTGAGCATCAACCCCAGGGAATTCCCAGGAGGGAGCAAAGTGGTAAGAGAGGGATTTCTCCTGAAGTATCACATGCAAGAGAGATAAGCCATAAACACAAACAATTAGGAAGAAGCACATCTGTCATGTTCTTGATGCTGTCGGAATGAGAATCCATCTGGGAAAAGAGCCAGCCCTGCCTCCCTGGGAATTATGTATTTTTTCTTTTTAAATATTGTATGACATCCATCTCTAGAGCTGTGTGTTGTTTGTGCTGGCATGTGGGTGTGTATTTCTGAAGGCTCCCCCTATTAACACAAGATCTATAGTCTCATTTTAGAAAATTTGTGGCTATAAAAACATATTCTGGGTTTGACTGAGTGTTTTTTCCTTCCCTTCTGAAACTCTGGAGCCGTGTAAAATAGCTTCATAAAACTTGTAGTGCTTTTTAAAGTCGAAGTTACTGCCTTGTCTTGCTTTTCAAAATGCACTCTTGATTTTAAGTGTTGGGATATTGTTTGCTTTTAAACCAGTGAATGCTGAAAAGATGCTCTAAATTCCTTTTTTATTTTGTTGCTTGCTGAGAAAAATCCAATTATACCAAAGGGAAATGGGAATAAAACATTTCATAAAAATATATGGTATATAAGAAAAAAACCCCTCAGTCTTCCAAAACGAGTGTGCAAAAGAAGGGTGGGATTCTTTCAGCACAATCCCTTGAGTAAATTCCCTCTCTTGGGAACACAGTGATACCCAAGGGAGCGGGAGCCCCTGCTCAGCCCCACAAAGTCCTTTCCCTGCTGTTGGTGGCCCAGGGCCAGTCCTGGATCCCGGCCCCTGGAGGGAAAGCAGAGCTGCCCTTGCCCAGGACTGGAAGTGAGGGAAGCACAAAACCCCCAGGAGCTCCTGCAGCCGCTCCCATCCTGCGGGAAAAGGCTCAGCAGGAAAGGGACTCTGAGTGCTGGAGACCAGGCTCTGGCTTCTCACAGCCCTTCCTTCCAGAGACTCTGTCAAGTGCTGCAGAGGGAGTGTTCCAGCAGCTCCAGTTCAAAGGATTTGGGAAAACCCTTTTTCCAATCAGGCAATTTGTAATTTCAATTGCTGAGTGTTTCCCTTCCATTCCTTGGCACTGAAGCACCATCTGAATTGGCTTTCTCAGCACTTCAGGAAGGCTTGTGTTACATTATGTAAGATTTAACAGCCATCACTTCTCCAAAAGTAATACAGAAAAGTGTTTTTTATGACACAAGAGGGAGATTTCTCATTTGGGAAGCTGATTCTTTGTTATTTGCAAATGACTGCTTTGGTGCTACTTCAATCTAGTAACTAATTTTGTCTATGAAAAAACTAGAAGAAATTTTGTTGATATTTTGACAAATGGAAATGCCTGCTGAGAGAAAATTAAATTTGCCTTTTTATCTTTATATGTGCATATCATATACATTTATGTGTCATATTTAGATAGAAGGAGCGCTCAGGATGCTGCCTGCAGTCAGAGAAGCACAGGATGGGTGGGGTTGGAAATGGCCATGCTGGGGTCACCTCTCCAGCCCCACTCGAGCCATTCTGGAGCTGAACCAACTGGTCATGAACCCAGGAAGGGTTGGTTTGTCCCAGCTTTCCTCACCCAGTCCTGCCACAGACCCAGCCCAGGAACCAGCCCAGACTTTCTCTTCAGGAGATTTCCTTTTCTCTCCATGACCATTTATTCATCCATTGGCATTTCACATCGGTGATGTTCCTTTGCTGGGAGCCCCTCCATGGATCCTACAGCCTTTGCTTCTCAGCACGTGGCATTGGCAGTACCTAAAATATTAATATTAAATTATTATTAATTTAATATTAATTAATATTAAATAGGGGGAAGAAATGTTGCTTTCTCTGCTGAAGCTGTTTAGCAATTTCCCTGGAAAAAGCACTCTGGGAGCTGCTGGGCTGGTGATGACTTTCCCGACAGTGATTGAGTGCTCTGAGAAGGAGCAGGAGTTTGTTGCTACCTCATTTGCTGTGCTGGGCTCTTTCTCTGCAGCATTAATACTGTTCTGGCCAGACCAAGGTGTAAAAGAAGTGGAAAACAGAAATGCACCATCCCCTGCACCCCCACACCACGGCATGGGCCAAGGTAATGCCCAGGCTTGACTTTATGTCTCCAAAATTCAGTGTACTCAGCAAGAGGAAAGGCTATTGAGGATGTGGGGGTGCTGAATGAACCCCAAAATGTCCTGCAAGGACCCAAGTGCCCACGTGAGGAGCCCCCACGGCACAGAGGGGAGCTGGCCTGGTGCTCTCATGAGTGTCAGGCTTGCTCACATTTAGCAGATTACTTTAGAATTTGCATTCAGGCAACGGGAGTTGAAACAGCAACCATGAACTTGATCAGTGTCATTTACATAATTTCCTGTTTGCATGGGGCTCTCGTTTAATTTTTCCACCCCTTGTATGATCAAATAAATATACCTACTTCTAGATGAAATGTATTTCATGTTTAGAGGATTAACCTGCTTGCAGGAAGTGACAATGATAACAGCTTGTTATCCCCAAAACACAATTCCAGGATCCCTGCAAGCTGCAGAAACTCAGTTTTCTCCGTCCCTCGGGGAATGGCATCACTGGATAAGAATTGCTCATCCAGGACTGCCTTTTCTCCCCCTCTTCAGTTGAGCAGGGCTGATGCAGGTGAGGGAGAGCTCGTGTACATCCTCGCAGCTCTGCTGTCCAAGGCTCCCGGCTCCCACAGGGGTGCAGCATTGCTCCTTGTGCCCGGAACATTCCGGGGCTGCAGCTGCAGCCCAGGGAAAGCAGGGCTGGGACAGGAGCAGCTTGGTAGCCAGTCTGAGCAAGCCTGGTCTGTAGGAGCAATGCACATTAAATTATTGGGTTGGGAACCGGGATAACACGGGCTCTGTGGCTCTTTGGAGGGCACAGATGTGTCATCCCTGCCTGCCTCAGTTTCCCCATGTCAGGTGCCAGGATGGCAGTGCTGGCAGTGCAAGAACAAAGGCATTGCCAGTGGCAATTAATGCCAAAAAGGAGCTCTCAGACAGCAGATTCAGACCCTGCTCGGGGATTGTCTCTGCCCACAGAAGGATCCACACACCCACCCCCAGACTCTGGGAGGCACTGGCTCGTGCCTTGCTCTAGGACAGGGAATTCTCCCAGGTCAGCAGAGCTTTCCTGCTGCCAGGTCAGTGAGGAACCCACCCTTGTCACCCTGTGAACCCACCCTTGTCACCCTGCAAACCCACCCTTGTCACCCTTGTCACCCTGCAAACCCACCCTTGTCACCCTTGTCACCCTGCAAACCCACCCTTGTCACCCTTGTCACCCTTGTCACCCTTGTCACCCTGCCGAGGGATCCTCCATCCTCAGTGCCCGATCCACAGAGATGAATGGCTCTGTGAGTGCCAGAATTCCTGTTTAACTCGGGACTCCTCACACGTGCCACACTGGACAGCCCAGCCCAGCCCAGCCTGCCCTCTCCTCGGTGGGCAGAAAGGGCTGCCTCCATCTGCTGCTGAGAACAGGAGGCCCCAGGTTTGGAGGCAGCACCAGCTCTGCCAGCGAGGCTGCGAGAGGTTCCTCGCATCTGTTCCCTGGCAGGGACCCAAAGTATTTTTCTGGTACAAGGGGCTTTTTTTCATGCATCACCAAAGAACAGAACTGCTATTTTTAGCTCTAATAAGCATATTTAATTTCCTACTGCCTCATTTCTACTGTTTTGTGCAAGTGGCATTTCTGGGCATGACCCTCGGGAGCAGGTGAGGATCCTGAGCATCCTGGAGGCTGCTCCCCTCACCAAACCCTGGGATTCAATAAAGAACAATGTACCGGGGCTGCCCCAGGGGTAACCCCGAGGCTCCCCCTCCCCTGGGGCTGTGGGATCCTCTGGGCAGGGACCCCTCACACCCCACACTGCCCCTGGTGCTGTCTGGGGCAGCAAAGGGCTCCCATTACACAAATAATTAATGAACACAATGTCACACATTGGCGTTCCAAAGTGCCACTGCCTAACTCCCAAACTGCCTTCAGCTCACCCCATCAGCTCCTGTGCTTCCCATCAGCTCCTTCCTCCCTGCAGGGAGATTCAAAGCTGGGGCCAGCTTCACTTTCTGGGTTCTGGTCACAGGGGAGGGGATGCAAACGCTGAGCTGGGTTATGTGACAGTGACAGAAAACCCTCCGTGTGCCCATAACTCAGTGTCAATTCCAGGCTGAAACACACCCCTAACAATGAGACAAATAAAGAAAATGGGCTGTTCACAGCCTGCTCCTCACCCTGCACTGATCAATGTGGCCCATCAGGTTTGTGAGACAATCGTGTCTCCTGCTGTGCCTGGCCCACAACCTCCGAGCCATGGCTTGCCAGTGCCAGGTAATTATAATGATGTGTAAACGGATTTAAAGCAGTTTAATGGGGCTGAGTTTTCCTTGAGTTCAGTGCCACTCCAGTGTTCCATCAGCCCAAACCTTTCCTTTATGGGATTTACTTGTTGGCTTCCAGCAGCTGCCCCTCCTCTCCAGCCTGAGAGACGTCAGGAGACATCCTGTCCTCTCTGGAGACATCCCAAACCCACCTGGACGAGTTCCTGTGTCCCCTGCTCCAGGGAACCTGGCCATGGGCTGGGACTGGGTGGTGTCCAGAGGTCCCTTCCAACCTGTGGTGGTTCTGCAGCCCACCCAACACCGTCATTTCCCATTTGAAATACAAATCAAGGAAAACTGACAATTCTCCTGTCTCCCACCCCTCGTGGCTGCAGCTGAGCCCTGTCCCCGTGTCCCCAGACATCTCTGGAGACAAGCCCAGCTCCTGCAGGCTGAGAACTCCAAGTGTTCTGTGGATTACTGCCTGGCAGGGCTCAAATGTTTGCTGAAGACATAAACCTTGTCGTGGCTGATTTTATTTATCGTTGTGTAAGTGTATTTCCACAAAGAACAGAAAGTGAACAAATAAACTGGGTGGCACAGCCATAAACCCTGTGCCTGCTCATTCACTTGAAGAAAACCCTGCTTCAACTAATTAACCTGTGCAAGCCTTGTGCTGTTCATAAACAAACCAGGAATTAATAGAGTTTTGTTTTTTCCTAACAGCCAGCGTGTGCCAGTAAATCTTTATTGGGCAGCAAAACAGAGATTGCTCCCTTTTCTAGGGTAGGGACTGCAACACCAGTGAGAGGCTGAGTTCTTAAATGAGAGTAAAATATCAGAACAGGTTTATTTCCTGCTTTTGGTGCCTGTACCGAGCACATCTGGGATGTGCTGGAGCCAAGCTGCAGCCTCCCCAGCACCGGGGGATTACAGAAACAAGCACCAAAACACGGTTTTCTGCACCAAATCTCCTCACAGGAGAGGCTGGATTACAGAGCCCAGCAGGCTGAGAGGAGCCCGTGGGATGAGGAAATAAAGCTGTGGGTCTGGGGGGAGGACAGAAGGTGTCTGAGGCTTTGCTTTCACACCAGCCCTGTCTGTTCCCTGCTCACACACAGAAAGGGAGGCTTGGGAAAACAGACAGGGGGCAGAAATACAAATCAAGGAGTAACACTTTTGAAGGAGAAATTATAAATTGCAATTTAATCACATAATCACTTTGACACTCTCAAGCAAGCTAATTTCTTCCCTTGCCTCATTTCACCCACTTGGCAAGATGAATCTTGATGAATAATGTCCTATGAATATTTAATTTTTTGATAAATTTGAATTTTTTTTTCTCCTACCCCTACCTGCTGGAAAAATCAGTTCTCTCTTTTCCTCTCACAAACACACAGAGAACAACAGCTTCTTCAGCTTCCATCCTCCCCTGTTTTCATCCTTTGTTCCTCCCCCTTGGAAGGCTTTTTGGCCAAGCAATGATCATTGCCATCACCCCTTGCCCATCCTCTGCCAGCTGGGAAACTGGGACCAACCAGAGAACTTCCTCAAACCAGGAAAACTTTGCAGACAAGCAAGAAAATGGATAATCTCAAATGGTTTTAAAGCAATTGAAATACAATCCCATTGTTTGTGCAGGAGTTTGGTGCCTGGGGAGAGGGGAGCAGTGATGTTAATGAGCACTGGCAGTGGAACCCTTACAGTGATGGGTGATGGGTGCTCCCACCCTTGGGACCCTCGGGGCACCTCCAGCAGCTCCTGCTCCTTTACAACCACAGATAATGCTGGGAGAGCTCTGCCAGTGCAGGCACCGGGAATTATCTGGGTTGGGACCTTGGGAAGAGCCAACCACCTCTTGGAGCAGGCAGGAAGGACAAATGTTCCTCTCAAATCCCTGTCTGTTTTATTTGCTGGTTTTCTTTGTTTCTCCCAACTGCTCAATCCATTTCTGCCTAAAATTGCCAAATGAGGAAAGTGTTTTCAAAGTTCCAAACCAGGTAGAAACCAATGCTTTGACTTCACACCACAGCCCATCCCCAGCACTGCAGCCTGCAGGAACACCAGGCTGTGCCGAGGCCATGGGAAACACAGAACTACCTTTATCCTGAAATCCACTGGATCTGGGGAAAGGGAAAAGCGTCTGAGAGCTCCAGCCAGGGCTGCAGGAGCCCTCGGATCCCTCCAGGAGAGCTGTCCCAGCAGCCTGGGACCTGAGAATAAACATTTCCCCTTATTAACACTGCCCGATGTTCAGATGTGCCGACTGCGGGAGCGCCTGGCACGTGCTGTTTGTTTCAGCTGTTTGTTAAAAGTGACAGAATCACTGGAAATCCAGCTGAAACGCCTCCGTGGGTGTAAGGGAGCAGAAGTGAGCTGAGTGCGGTGGCACAGGGCGTTCCTGGGCACCCCAGGGATGCTCTGGGGGCTGCAGGTGGTGCCTGGGGGAGCTGCACAGGCTCGGGAATGCTGAGACTGCTCCTGCCTCTCCCCGGATTCCCCTCTGTGCAGGGGGTTAGCTCAGATCCCCCTTTTCCCCTGGGAAATGGCATTTCCTAGAGCCGGTCCTTGCCCTGAAGCTCTCACAGGGTGATCCTGTGCACCCAGCAAATGCTCCACACCAAACTTCCCCCTGTGCCAAGCACCAGCGCAGCACCCAGAGCTTTCCTCATCTCCTGTCTTTCCTCTATTGGTGTTGCTTTTGTTTGAGAAATGGGCATTTAGAAATAGGCATTTACTAGGTCCTAATCTGTCCCTGCATTCAAAGCAGCTTCCCACGTCCATCATCCCACCTCCAAACATTGCACTGGAATGTCTCAGGTCCCAGGGAAGTGAGTGGCCTCCAAACATTGCACTGGAATGTCTCAGGTCCCAGGGAAGTGAGTGGCCCCCAAACATTGCACTGGAATGTCTCAGGTCCCAGGGAAGTGAGTGGCNACATTGCACTGGAATGTCTCAGGTCCCAGGGAAGTGAGTGGCAGTCCACACAGAGCTCATTCCCGCTGGGATGATTGAGGGAAAGCCATTTTCCCTCTCTTAGGTAGGCACTGCAGCAGGGTTTGCCCCTGCTGAGGATCCCGCTCGGGGCCCCGGTGGCAATGGATGGTTTGGAAGGAGCAGAGTGAGCAGGGGACAGGAGCAGGCACTGCAGGAGTGACACAGCTCGCTGGGGGTGGGATGGGGGTGCGGGCTCCGGGCTCGCTGCTGCAGCCGGGGCCGAGGTGGAACAAGGAGCTGCTCAAGCCACATCAGCCTCTGGCTCCCGAGTGCTGCTGTCAGTCCAAGGGCCCGATCTTGGCTGTCAGCACAGGAAAATGAAGGCAAGGGAAGCGTTCCAAAGCAGTTGTGACACATCACTGTGCGAGGCTGTGCTCATGTCTGGTCGGTGTGTGTTTGGTGTGAGGCAGGGTGACACCGGCCCTGGCGGCTCTGCCCATCCCACATCGGGTACCAGACACCTCCCATCACCGCGGGGACAAAGAACTCCACGGGCTGCGCTGATCTGCAGTATTTCCACATTTTCCAGGTGTAGAGGCAGCCAGAGTGAGTTTGGAATTATTACAAAGCTTGTTTGCAATAAAGCTACTCTGAAAGGCTCCAGCCCCCAGCCCTGAATCCTGACAGCCATCGACTGGGTGACGATGGTTTCTGTGCACTACAGACAGCCCAAACCTCACAAAGCCTTTAGGAACTGCCTGGAATATGCTGGGGTAGAACAGCTCAAACAGTTCTGATGTACAGAGGGGACAGGAGCGCTGCCCAGGGATGAGCCTGGGAGGAAATGAGGGCAGGGAATGTGGGAATAGTAATGAAGGAGTGAAAACAGAGAGATGGAGATGTCTGTGGGAGGAAGGGCAAGGTTTAGTTCACAGTACAGTCAGACAAACCATTCCTGCTGGAAATCAACGCAGCAGCACCCAGCTCAGCACGGGAGGTTTGCTCTTTCCCCTGCCCTCATCCTGCTGCCATTTGCTCTCCTGAAGGGGAGCAGAGCCGAGCTCTGAGGCTCCTGACACTCGTGAAAGGTTACCCTCCCTCTGGCATTTCCGAGCACAAGGCACAGACAGGGAACTGAAGTTCACAGCCAAGCTGCAGAATTAATACTGCCCCACACTTAGGAGTTCTCTGCAGCCTCCTGAGGTCTGGAGCCGTGGCTGTGCCTCTCCAGGTCCTGTCTGAAGGATTTTTCCTCATTTGCAGGAGCAGTGGTGCTGCCTAACGAGGGACACTGTCCCCTGCTAATGGGAGTCACTTCATTCCCAGCTGGGCTCTGCTCCAGCCTGTGGCTCCACACTACCACAGACCGAAATCTTCCCACAAGGGTTTTAATTTGGGATTAAGGGTCGGGAAATCAGATCACTCGTCACATCAGTCATGCTGCTCTCCCCGTGCTCGTGTGGCTCGGCTGCAGGAGGAGCAGGGATGGGCACCGAGGCTGCCCCAGCTCCAGGGGTGCTTGGACAGTGCTCCCAGGCACTGAGAAAAGCTGACACACTTTCAGGTGTCCTGTGCAGGGTCAGGAGCTGGACTGGATGATCCTTGCGGGTCCTTTCAGCTCAGGATATTCTATAATCTTTATGCTTAAGGCAAAATTAATTTATTATCCTGTTTAAACCAATATCCTGGTGGATCCATCCCTATTTGTGTGTGTGGCCCTGCAGATGAATGCACACACACACACACACACACCCCTTATCTTGTAAATTCCTGCTTTTTGCTTGCATTTCTAGGGCAACACTTCATGGAAGATGAAACATAATAGAATCCCCAGCTGGGGAAGCCACGATACAGCCCGGGCCCCAGAAAGTCAATTACTCTGTAGGAGAGGGTGAGGATAAGTGAGGAGATTTGCATGGAAATAACTGATCTCCTGATACAAAGGATCACACGGGCTGTGCTGGCAGACAGTGCTGAAGGGAAAGGTAAAGGCAGAGGATCAAAACACACCAGGCATGGCTGTGGTAATCAGCATTTCTTTCTTCCTTTGTTGGAGACCGGGGCAGGAGACTGAATTGGTGGAGATCTGGCTGCATTCTTGCAAAAGCCATTCATTGAAAATTAATGACAGCTTAAGTTTTCAATTAAATTTTAATTTAAACTCTGTGACTGGTGCAAATCAGCACAGTGCTCCTTGTGTCAGTGATTTATCTTAGCTGAGGATTTGGCCCCACATCTCGAGAGAAAGCCCTGCCAAAATGAGCTGTGGTAGAATCCTCCTGCCAGATTCCAAAAGGTGCTAAAGCCCTGAAAGGTGCAGATGGGCACGAAATCAATGCAATCCTCTGGAGACTGCACCGGGGGCCTGCCTGGATCTCCTCAAGCATCAAGTACTGCCCCAAGGATAAATTTGCCATAAGGGCAAAAATCCTGCAATCCCCAAAGGCTCTTTTCTTTCCCAAGTGTTCCTGCTCTGCCCAGGTCCTGTGAAGGTCAGAGATCCCCAGAGTGGTTTGGTCTGAAAGGACCTCAAAGCCCAGGGACACTTCCCACTGTCCCAGCCTGGCCCTGGACACTCCTGAGGTTCCTTTGCTGAAACCCAGGCTGGAACCAGGAGGTAAAACCTGAATTTCTGTCTCTTCCATGGAACAGCCTCACCTGGGCTCCCCTGTGTGCTCAGGGGGGTTCACCCCCAGCTCCACCAGCACGAGGGAACATGGGGACAGCCATGGGCACATCCCTGGTGCCTTCATTCCAGAGCAGGGCTTTGATTCCGGCTCCCTGCCTCTGCACCCCATTTAATAGCTCTGTGGCAGGAAGTCTAATAAGTTAGGAAGTTTAACACACTCTTTTATTTCACATGTAATGTAGTCATTTCTCAATCTGCCATTCTCAAGAAGTTCTTTTTTTTTTCTTCCTACTGTTGAAATCTATCTGGATTGAATCATTGAATCATTATTCCTGATGTTCCACAAGTCTTGTTCTGAATATTTTTAGAATTAAAAAATGAGATTTCTGCTTAGGACTTTTTTGTTTATAAATTTTGCATAAATCTGCAATACAAAAGCAGCAAAAAGAATTCAACTGAATCTTTTCAAGAAGAGGATCAGCCTGTGATGTGCAGAGAAAACCACTGGGTTTAACAGGCCGAGGGGTTGGGAGAGAATGAAGCAATTAAGGGGAAGGAGGGATGTGGAAATGAGGGTCACTTGCACTTTACAGAAAACCACACCAGCACTGAGTGATCTCTTAAGCTGTGAGGGCCTGGAAATTCCAAGGACAGCAAGGCAAAGGCTCTCTCGACCTGGCTGATTGCATTTTGAGTGGCAGTAACGCTGAGGGCGAGGAAAGGAACACCAGTCACTGCAGCTTTAGCCCTGAAAGTTCATGTTTTTGTGCACTAGGCTGGAATAGCCAGTTCCAACTCATCTGGAGATGCCTGGGCTGCACTAAACTGACGGAGAGAAGCAGTTCAGGAGAGGTGAGCCAGCCTCCCCCCAGCACCAGCCGTGACTGGACAGGGCTGACTCACACCACACATTCAACAATATCAATAGAGCACCTTGGGGTGCAAGGCTGTGATGAGAGGAGTTTGTTGGGCTCATTTTCACTGTCTGGAGCAGTCCTGTTTGCTCTCAGTGATGTTTGGGAAGGTTCAGAGCGAGGGGCAGTGATGGATGGGCCCGAAGGAGCGGAGCAGGCAGAGCCAGAGCCTTGGTGGGAGATGGGAGCTGACAGCAGGAAAGGCTCTGCAAAGGCTTCTCTGCACATCTCCCCCTCCTGCCGGGGGAACACCGAGATGCTCCTGTGAGCACAGCACTGCTCTGCTCCTCCCTGCTGGGACACACACCTGGGCCACTTCAGGCACCTGAGGTGTCATTCCTTTTTCTTTGAATGGCCAAGAGGGGCTCTGGCCAAGCTGGGACAGTGCTTGTCCCACAGACAAATTACAAGGTTCAAGTATTTTAAATACTTTAAAATGCAGCCTCTTGTCCAGCACCAGCTATTGCTATGGCCACTGAAAACAGCCAGGGGAACAGAGAGGCTCCTCTGCCCTTGGTCCTGCTCAGCCTCCTGGAAGGAACATCCTCAAGGAAGGGTTAAATCAGTCTCAGGTAAATTCACTGGTCCTATATTAACGAGTGTATCAAATGACATAATTAGCATTTTCTGCCCCATGCCATGCCCAGGGACACTGAGGGGATGCAGGCTCTCAGCAGAGCTCCTCTGATCGATAATGTCACGCAGGAGCAGGCAGGGGAAACGTGCAGCTCTCAGAGGCAGTGAGCTCTGCCATGGCCTGGGCTGTCCCTGAGGAGAGCACAGGACCAGCAGAGGGGTGGGATGGGCTCTGCCATGGCCTGGGCTGTCCCTGAGGAGAG
>NC_031795.1:6244479-6250703 GCF_001522545.3 Parus major | reverse complement strand
CAGAGCAGGGAAAGGGGCTTGGAGAACGGAGCTGGCTGGAAAATGATGTCAGCTGGCAGGATTGTCAAGGGCACAGGGAGCTAATTCCTGCCCAGCTTCACTCCCTGTGCTCAGTGGAAAGGGCAGCTCTCCCCCTTCTTGGAAGAATTACAATGCAGTTAAGTATTTTTAGTAAGGCCTTAATTAAATCATCAAAATATTTCAGGCTGATGTTCATCAGTGAGTAAATTCAGGGAACAGGACAAGAAAAGCAGCTGTGCATTATTTCTCTGAGTAATGATATTTGGATCTCTGTGCAATGGAAAGTGGGGAAAAAAGTAAATTACACAGAAAATGCATTCAGGGTGGTTTTAATGTTATTACAAACCTTCATTTTAATGTATGATCAAGCACGTTAGTGAAAATCTTAGCACCCGGGGGTAACGTATCGATTCCAGCAGACATTAAAATTTCTATTTGATGCTTAAGTAAAATCTAATCTGACTTCTGATTTTGCAAAATATTTTAGGGTAATTAGACATATTTGTGCTTTATTGATTCTTAAAATGAAGATAAGTATGTGGGGAATTGCTAACACTCTGGATTAAAGAAAAAAAGACTCCTTGATTTGCAAATGTTCCTGTAATTAAATCACTTTCTGTAAATGTGACCCTCATTATCCTGGATAGAAATGAATGCAGGAACAGGTAAGGGAGTTGAAAATCATAATGATGATAAAAGTGAAGCTTTGTTGTTTAATGAAAGTTTGTTTTCTCAGAGCTGTCCCACAGGTTTTGGGGTAAATGGCTGAGGACTGGGGCTCTGAGCACCCTGGGGCAGCGAGGCTGATCCTGCCCACAGCAGGGATGGGATGAGAGGAGCTCCAAGGGCCCCTCCAGCCCAGACCCTTCTGGGCTTCTGGGATAAAACCCCAAAGAGCCCCAGAGCTCAGGATGGGGGGGAATTCCTGAATTTTGAGAAGTCAAGCTGAGAGCAAACGGTGAGGGCAGGGCACTGCCAGCCCAGAGCAGAGACCTGATCCAGACTGCCCCGAGCACTGTCCCCATGGGATGCAGCTCACCCCTGACCCCACGGGATGCAGCTCATCCCTGTCCCCATGGGATGCAGCTCATCCCTGTCCCCACGGGATGCAGTTCATCCCTGATCCCGTGGGATTCAGCTCACCCCTGTCCCCATGGGATGCAGCTCATCCCTGTCCCCATGGGATTCAGCTCATCCCTGTCCCCACGGGATCCAGTTCACCCCTGTCCCCACGGGATCCAGTTCACCCCTGACCCCTTGGGATTCAGCTCACCCCTGACCCCATGGGATGCAGTTCACCCCTGATCCTGTGGGATGCAGTTCACCCCTGTCCCCACGGGATGCAGCTCCAGGGGCTGCAGATCCAGCCCAGCCTTGGGAGGGGCTGTGCCCTGGGGATGGAGGCTCTGGGAGCACAAAGAGCCCTCGGGAGCGAGCCCCGACTGCTGCCAGGGTGTGCAGTCAGCTCCAAAGGCACAGCAGAAGGGGAGTGGGGCTGGTTTGAACAGAAATGGGTAACATTTGCTGCTGGAGCCTCAGCTCCCCACAGGACCTTTGTGTTTTCATTCTCTGCCCTGCTCCTTGCACACGTGTGGGCTCAGCCCGGCCCCGCAGACTGATGGAGCCATAAATCAGCAATAAACAGAGATAAATTCCTGATTTATTGGGCAGCTGAAAGGCAAAGACGAGCAGTAGCAAGGTCACATCCACAGTTAAGCACGTCCCTGACACATCTCACTCCTCTCTCCTCCCCTTCTGCCCCTGCCAGGTCTGGGAAGGGCCAGGACGGAATTTCTGTGTGCATTTCTGGTTCTGTGTCCTCCTCGTGTGTGCTGACAGCAGCTCGTGTGTGCTGACAGCAGCTCGTGTGTGCTGACAGCAGCTCGTGTGTGCTGACAGCAGCTCGTGTGTGCTGACAGCAGCTCGTTTGCTCCCAGTGCTGGTGTTTTTCCCGTTGCAGTGCCAGTGCAGCCCAGCCCAGTGGGATGATGGCCCATGGGCTCCTGGCTCTGTAACGTGGCAACAAGTGCTAAGCAACCCCGAGCTGGCCAGCAGGTCCTCACCCTGGCTTTAGAGACTAAAACTGTCACTAAACCCACACCACTGTGGCTAAAACCACACCACTGATTTCAGAGCTGATCTGGGTACGAGGCACTGCCCCTCTGCAGGGCTGACAGCCACATTCCTCACCACATCCTGCCTCCAGTGGTGCTCATTTCAGATATAAATATCCCTGCTCTGACAGGCAATATGTCAATCAGGGGAGCCCTCTTCAATCCACATTTCTCTGACCCAGGTGCTTTGTCAGGATTACAGCTTGTGATTTCCAGCTAACGGCTTCCCACCTTCCCCTCCCAGGGAGGAGGGGGTCCCACGTGTGCTGAGGTCCTCGGCTCTCCCCAGGCTCTGAAGGATGCCCATTCCCAAGGCAGAGAGCAGCCCTGTGCCGAGGAATTGTCCCTGATCCCGGGATCACAGAACCTTGGAATGGTTTTTGTTGGAAAGGACCTTAAATCTCATCTCATTCCCACTCCCTGCCACGGGCAGGGACATCTTCCACTATCCCAGGTCGCTCCAAACCCCAGCCAACCTGGACTTAGACACTTCCAGGGATCCAGGGACAGCCCAGATTTCTCTGGGCACCCTGTTCCAGGTCCTCAGCCCTCTCACAGGGAATAATTTCTTCCTAATATCTGATCTAAATCTACTCTCTTTCATTTTAAGCTGTTCTGCCCTGTCCTGTCACTCCAGGGTCTCCTGGAGCCCCGTCAGGTGCTGGGGATGGCTGTAGCAGGGAGATGTAACCTCGTGCCAGGGCTGTCCCAGGAGCACAGACACGTCCCTGCAGAGCCCTGAGACGAGTTTTACATCAGGATTCCACGGCAGAGCAGGGAACAAGACAAAGCTCCCTGTGCAGGCAGGTGCTGCTGCCCCTGGCCAGGGGCTGGGCACAAAACCTGCCCCGGGGGCTGTGAGCACAGGCTGCTGTCTGTCTGTCTGTCTGTCTGTCTGTGTCATCACCCACAGCACTCAACAAACCCAGCTGCATTCAGAGGGCTCAAAGTGATGCTTCCCGTGACACGCTGCATTTTCTGACACTTGGCACTAAATAAACCGCGGCAGATTTAAAAGCACAGCAATTGCTGGAAAAATAACCTTAATAAAGTGGGTATAAATAACTGTATAGCAACATTTCTGCATATTGGAATTGTTTATGCAGGTAACATTTAATAGCAGAGGTGTGACCACATTTATAACAGAGTAATCAGTGTGTAATTCCACAGAGCCGCTGGGTTTGCTCACAGGAGACAACCCTAATGTCTTTTAAAAAGTCATTAGATTTAAGTAATAGCCAGCACCCAGGTACTTGATCAGGCAGATAGAGAACAAATCAACTTTTATTGCCAGGCAAAAACTGGAAAACCCAATTCCTTGGAAGCTAATAAAAATTTTATAATTTTTTTTTGGAGTCAAATAAGCGCGGGGTTTATTACTTCGAGACGTCTTCATAAAACCTGGAGCAAACCTAATCTAGATGAAAACAACAGCTGTGAGGCATAATATATTTGACCAAGATGGATGCCTCAGAGGTATGATATTCATTAGCTCACTAATTCCAAATGGTAAACAAGGTTTAATTAATTTTGATTTCAAGCTCCAATGGTCGTCTGGCCACGCGGAGGTGAACAGAACGTACAGCTCCTGCGGGAACACGTGTCTGCTGCAGGAGCCTGCATGTTCTCCTGACATTTCTGCTGGGGGAGCTTTTGGGAACAAAAGAGGATGAGGGTTAGAGATCTCCCCTGGGAGGGTGGGCAGGACCTGGCCCAGGTGCCCAGAGCAGCCCCCGGTCCCTGGCAGTGCCCAGGGCCAGGCTGGATGGGGCTGGAGCAGCCTGGGATGGTGGGAGGGGTCCCTGGGCCAGTGGAAGGTTTTGCCAGGAGTCACCGAGCCCTGCCAGGCTGCTGCACCCCAGCCAAGCACTGATAATAATAAATCTTTCAGTGACAGATTTGAGGGAGCCTCCTGATGGGAAGCATTTACTCAAGGAGTGTCTAAACAAAGTGGGAAGCCAGAAAAATCAGATTTGTGTTGCTGACTTCGGTGACCCGAGAGAACAAAACTCTCCCCCAGACAAGAATCAGATGCAGGATGGAGACACCCAGCAAGGAGAGGAAAGCAGCAGGAGCTGTCCTGGCAGCTGGGCCTGCACTGACAGACAGACAGACTGACAGACTGACAGACAGACTGACAGACAGAGCGGCTCTGAACTGCCTGAACCTGCACTTCAGTCTGGAGAAGAGAAGGGAGACCTCAGAGTCCCTTCCAGTGCCTAAAGGGACTCCAGGTCCCACAGCCCAGTCCCACCTTAAACAGCCCCAGCTCTGCAGCACTGAGCTGCTCCAGTGAAAACAGAGGACAAAATTCCATGGAAAGGATATTAAAATATCCCAGTAAATAATTGCTGAGGAGTTAATGACATGAGCACTGCCCTTCTCTCCTGGTGGTGCTGGGCAGCTGCACCCACCACCCTTGGAAATGCATCCTGTCACCTCTGAGTGACACCAGGACATGTGCTTGTCTTGGATTTGGGAACTAGAAATGTATTTAATTCAGGCTCCAGGCAAAGTCATGGCTCACAGCCCTTTAGTGCGCTGCTGAATTTGAGACCAGCTTGCAAAACTGTTCCCAAAATAACCCTGTGAGCCTCTTTTATCCAGAGAAATGTACAAAATATTTTTGTTCAAAGGCAGAGGTGCAAAGAATGTAAATGTCAACACTCTCCCTGGAGGGAGAGGATGGGTTTGGGGGACTGTTTCCAATAGGAATCAATGCTGGATCCCCGGACAGCAGAGGATGTGTGGTGGCAAATCCTTGTCTTGGTGGGGTGAATCCTTGCCTGTGTCCACAGCAGGGTGATGGAACCACTGTGAGAAAAGCTTCCAGAACGTGTAAAATCCCCAGCACCTTTGCCATGGGTTTCCTGCAGCCATCACTACAGAAATCCACTTTTCTGCCCCCAGAAAGTGAACATGAGGCTCATGTTCCCTGCTGCAGGCACAGCAGCTTCCCCAGACCCAGCCCTGGGACCTGCCAGTGGTGCCACATCCAGGGCTGGGCTGATCCAGCTCTGCCCTGGCTCCCCAGGAACCTGCAGCATGGAGATGCAGTCATTTATACAGGGAAAAGCTCTCTTGATAAATAACCAGAGCTGGAAATGTGCTTTAATGAAGCACAGCAACAATTAGCTTTATTCACATTTTCCCCCTCAAAACACAGACAAATATATGCAGATAAAGAATGATGATGTTTTGGGTAGTCCCAGCTAAATAAATAGAACAGAAACTTTGTATACTTCATGCAAAAGACTTTTCTGGCTGCAATATTTCAAGTTTCATTTAAAAATAAGTGATTGGAATGAAGCCTGTACCCCAAACCCATAACTTTGTATTTTCAAGGGCTGTGGCCATAATGAACAATGAATATATGAGAATACCTGTCCTCTGCAGACCATCATCCTGTGTCTAACACAATCTGCCATAGCACACCAACAGAACCAAAAGCCACTGAAAAGAAAATTCATTCTCTTGCAAGCCCCTCTTTGTTTGGTTTTTCATTTGCCTGTAAGTAGCCCACAGTGGAATTAATTACACACAATTCAGGTACAGCCCTGGCACCCCTGCAGAGGAGAGCTGGTCAGGTCCTGCAGACATCTCCAGCCTGGAGGGAACATTTCTGTTCCTGTGCTCTGGGTTTCTGCAGGGACCTGGGCTGCTCACGGCAGCTTGGAGAGCCCAGCAGCACCAAGGAACACACAGGACAAAAACTTAAAATATTCAGGTCAGTCTTGGTGAATAATGAATGCATCCATAGAAATGGGGCTCAACCACACACAAAACAGTGGTTAAATTAATCAGGTAATTTAATGGCAAGGAGTAATTTGACATCTCGTGTCTCATGGGTGCTGCTCCCACAGCTTTCCTCCAAGCAGCCTGGCTTATTCTCATCACTGCAGGCTGGACTTTCTTAGAGCAAGGCTTTTAATTATGCAGGCTGGAATTCTTTAATGTGAGCCCTTTAATTATCCTCAGATCAATACTTCTCATCAGCTCTGAGGAAAACCTTCCCCTCCTGATGTGAGCTGGGGAGTTACAGAGCACACTCTGTGTTAAACATTTCTCACCCACAGGAGAGGGCCAGTC
>NC_031795.1:6240510-6244384 GCF_001522545.3 Parus major | reverse complement strand
CTGTCCTGAGCCCTGGGGTACCTGGGTGTCACTGTCCTGTGATTTGGGGTACCTGGGTGTCACTGTCCTGAGCTCTGGGGTACCTGGGTGTCACTGTCCTGTGATTTGGGGTACCTGGGTGTCACTGTCCTGAGCTCTGGGGTACCAGTCCTGTCCCCTGCTCTCCCCTGCATCCCTGGATCCTGTCAGCATCCCCAGCCCCAGCAGAGGAGGGATTGGAGCTAATGAGTTTGGCCTTGGGCAACCACCAACTTCTCTTGGTTCTTTTTATTTTTTTGGAGCCTTTCAGCCCAGGGTGCTTGTTGCTTCTCCAGCATCAACAACATTAACAAACTCTGACATCTCATAAATTTCCCTTGGTAAAACACAAGAGAAGCAAATAGGAAAACAAGTTTCATCAGCACAGGGGGGTTGGTGCTTTGGAATTTCCCCTCCCTTTTCCATGCACTGGGTTTTGTTGTGAGCAGCCCCTTTTATCCTGCTGGTGTCTCTGCTGGGACAGCACCAGCTACAACAACTGCTTTGGCTTTGGGTAAAAAATGCTGAGATCAACTGAGATCTGGTTAAGAAAAATAGAAATACATCCAAGTAGCCCAACTATAAAAATGTAACAAGTTCAGAAATAAGAGAAAGGAGATGAGCCCCATTAATATTTTCTTTCAGTTTAAAGCCATTCCTTGTCCCATCATAATGATCAGATGATTTAGAGAATGTTTTAGGTTAGAAAAGACTTTAAAGATCATTGAGTCCTACCATTAACCCCACACTTCCCACTCCACCTTTAAGCCTTGTCCCCAAGTGGACTTTGCAGCTAAAGACTCCCACTCACGTGCCTCAGTTCCCCCTTTTAAAATCATGCATAGTAATAACTTCTAATTGTAATCAAAATCCTTGGTAACACTTTATTTAGAAACTGGGAAGTTAAAATTGGGATTGATCATCACTGTCACAAGGAGCTTGTTCAAACAGTCTGTGCCATGGCAGCCCCAGGCCCTCTCCTCTCTTTCCTCCCTGCTCTCTGTAGTTCTTTGCCCAAAGTACAAATTGGCTTTCTTAGGGAATGAGAAATCTCCTGCCTGGGAGCTGCAGAGTTTGTGCTCAGGATGCAGGAGCTGCCTCCCCTTCCATCATTCTGCGTTAGGAGCTGAGAGGGATGAGACAACCGAGAGCCATCCCCTCCTTTCCTGCAATTGATTTTCTTCAAACACCAGAGCTTCCCAGAGAGCAGGGCTCTCCTGTGCCTCACTTTGCTGCTGGGCTTGGATGTGGCCCTGGGTCTGTGCTGCCTTTGCATCAGAGATCCCAGGAGCTGGGCTGGGACCTGGCTTTTCCAAGAACACGATTTTCTGGACATTGCCCCAGGGCAAAGGGGTGCTGGGGCAGTGACCCACAGCTGCCAGCAAGGGCACAAAGCCCAGCATTCCTGGCAGAGGCCAAAGTGGGCTTCATCAAACCCTGTCACCCCCAACACAGATCCCCAGGTCCGTGCTTTCTTCTGGTTTCTGCTCCATTGTTAGAACTACACATAAATTATCATTAAAATACTGGGGGGCAATGTGAGGTGGAAGAGAAAAACTGATTTTCCAAGGATAAAATTATTCAGCAGCAACACTGGACATGTGAAACCTAATTTTGGACTCAACATCCACTGCTTTATAATGAGGCAGAGTATTTTCCTTACAGATCCAGTTCCTGAAGCCCTGGAGCTCCTGACTGTGTCCTCTGCTTTACTGCCACAACATAAATATCAGGAGTTATGGCTGCAGCAGGCACACTGCTGAGCTGGTTTGAATTTAATATGAGTTTAATATCAGCATCCCAGAGTGGCACAGCAGTTGTCAGGAGGCAGCTGTGTTTATCCTGTTTTGCTTTCTGCATTCAGCCTTTGACCCCAGACATCATCACCTGCAGGATGGAGGGAGCAAGAGGAGCTTTCCAATTAATGCTCTTGGCAATAACAGGGAGAAGGACACCTGGGCAAGGTGGACATTTTCACATTTTTGGAGAATATTTGGAAGCTGCTTTGCTGCCATGCAAAAGTGAAGGTGCCAGAGAGGGGGTGGCACAGAGCTGCTGCCCCTGGCAGCGCCCTCGGAGTCAGCCCTGGGGCTTTGGCTGCTTGGCAGGAGCAGAGCCTGAGGGGACACGAGGAAGGGACACTGGCAGTTTTATCCTGGCTCTCAGAACCACCAGCTGGCTTTGCCAAGAGGAGATAAATTGATACAAACCAAAAAGATTTGAGAATGAACTCCGTGTCAGGCAGCTCTGGCATTATTAAGCTTATCTTGGGAGCAGACAGAAAACTAAGAGACAGAATGTCAATTAATTTGAGTGCAAGAATTCCCTGGGCCGGCGGCTCAAGGAAGGCAGGAGAGCTGCCCAGCTGGCAGTGTCAGAAGGAAATGGATTTCTCTGCACAGACCCAGAAACTTGAAACCCTTCTCATTTCTATTTGTTTAAATATTCTGCTCAATGTAGAGCGATTTGGGCTGGGTGAATGCTGACTTACAGCATTAATTGATGCCCTAACAGAGAAGAAAACTCCATATGAGCAAAGCCAGTATGGGGTGAGGAGTTGTGGGAAGTGAACAGACTCATCCATCAGGACTGGGACCTGCTCCCAGCAAAACCATCTCCTCCTGCTCCTCCCCAGGCTGTCACTGCCACTGTTGTGGCAGGGAGGGGACACCTGGGGCTGGCACAGCCCCCACGCTGTGCTGGGGAAAATGCTTGGGTTTGATCCATTGCAGGATGTTGGGCCACGGGGGAGATCACAAGTAAAGCCCAGCTCAGTGCCTGGCCCTGCAGTAGCTGATCAGCTGGGAATCACACACCTCGAGGATGAGCTCGTTTATTTAATGCACTCCCGATCTGTCTCCGTGTGCCCACAGCCGGCCCAGAAATGCTGTTTGTGGTTGGGAAGTCCATCCCCACGACAGGAGCCAGCAGAGCCATTGTCATCGTGTCCAAGAGAGCAGAGAGGCTCCTCTGCTTTGGTTTCTTTCCTGCTCAAACACTGAGTTTGGTGCCTGGGAGGATCCCCGGGCAGCAGAGCTTTGCTGCTCAGTGCAGGGGGCACAGCCCGGCTGATGCCCCAGGCTCCCCTTGATCCACCCAGCCGGGAGCGAAGGGCAGGGGAGGGACGGGGGATCCGGGATGAGGGATGAGGGGTGAGGGATGAGGGATGAGGGATGGGGAATGCGGGATGAGGGGTGAGGGATGAGGGATGCGGGATGAGGAGGGATGAGGGATGAGGGATGAGGAAGGATGAGGGATGTGGGATGAGGGATGAGGGATGCGGGATGCGGGATGAGGAGGGATGAGGGATGAGGAAGGATGAGGGATGTGGGATGAGGGATGAGGGATGCGGGATGCGNATGAGGGATGAGGGATGCGGGATGCGGGATGAGGAGGGATGAGGGATGAGGAAGGATGAGGGATGTGGGATGAGGGATGAGGGATGCGGGATGCGAGATGCGGGGTGAGGCCATCCCGGGCTGTTCTCGCTGGCACAGCCGCAGCCGAACCATCTGAGTTCTGTCCCTTGTGTGCCCTGTCCTGAGCCCGGGAGCGGCTCCTGCTGGCTCGGCACAGCCCAGGGAGGATGGAAACCTGGATCCCGTCCCTGCCGCATTCCCCGAGCGGGCACAGGGCAAACCCGGCTCCCCCGAGCCTCCCCGGGCAGAGAACGAGCCCAGCCCGGGCTGGGAGCATCCTGCCCTGCCGGGGCTCAGCTTTAGAGCCCTCCTTGATTTCAGAGCCTCTGGTGCTGCTGCAATGCGGTGCTAACAGCAAAGTGTGCGGACAGAGAGCCGGGTTTAACCCGACACTCTGCCCCGGTCACCCCCGGCTCCCTCCCCTCCCTCCCTTCCTG
>NC_031795.1:6235099-6240198 GCF_001522545.3 Parus major | reverse complement strand
GGTTCCTCGCAGCCAGCTTGGAAGCCCTCAGGGCAATATTTAACACCTCCTTTATCATTCCCACGCTCTGTACAATATGCATTTATGCAGGTTTTCTCTGGAGGATCGTTCCGAGCAGCCACATTATATATTTACACTTAACATGCTCCTGAAGGAACCTGCTGTACTTGCAAAGTGCCCCCGGAATAGCGAGCTCCCACAGGATGTTTTCCCCTAAACACTGTTCAGAACAAGCACGGTCAGAAAGGGTCAGATTTGTGAGGGGCAGGAGGGAAAATGGGTCTGGACCCATCTGCCTGTCCTGGAAAGGTGACAGCCAGGGAAAGCCTTCCCTGGGCAGAGGGAGAGCAGCCAGGAGCAGGAGCAGAGCTCCACTCAGACCTTTGCCGTGATGATCTCGGTGTCCAGCACTGCAGATCCCACCACAGCAATTCCCTGGGGTGCTCTGGAGCCCTGGCCCATGAATCCCCCGCTGGTGGGAGATTCCTGCCAGCCCCAACTCTGTCCACGCTCCAGCCAAGGAGCTGGCACGGCACAAAACTCCTCAGAGATCTCCTGTGGCCTGAGCCATCCCTTCTGGTGTTTGCACAAATGTAGGGCAGATGAAAATGAAGTGAGAGTGGGGCTGGTCTGCCGGCCCTTTCTGCATCCCTCCGTGACACTGTGTGGAAAATCTGATGGCCACAAGGCTCAGGGAAAGGTTTCTGCAGATGTTTCAGGGAAATCCTGACAAAAAGCCACGTGGAACAGGTGCCATTCTACACTCTTCTCCCCAGGCACAGCCTGCTCTCCATCAGCATTTCCTCCTCTTGATTTCAAAGCTGCTTTGCTCTTGCTGCAGTCAAGTACCGAGAGTTTTTACTCCTGTAAAACACTCCTGTTCCTTGTTTAGGCCCTCCATGGCTGATGGAAAAAAATTTAATTAAAAGCTGTTCTGCTTTTATGTCCAACATGCTTCAACTGGCAATACATCTTTTTGATGCTGGAATTGCCTGCCTGGTATTTCTTACACCCTCTAAGCAGCTGGTGCAAGGCAGCCCTCGAATTAGAGCAGGGAGCTGGATGGAAACCGCCTGGTGTGGCCACAAAATCCTCTCTGGTTGTGCTGCTGATGATAGCTGTGGCTGGATTCCAGCTGATGTCCTGGGAAAACAGCACTCCAGGCCCAGAGATCAGGGGAGAAGTGCTGAAACCCACCCAGCCACGTCCTCACGGGTGGCTCGCTGTCCTCTGCCACCCGCAGCTCGCTTTGTGACACTGGGAAATGGCCCAAAGGAAGGATTGCTGCCCTGCAGAGCCTGAGGAGAGGTTTCATGGATTAGGAGGAAATCTCCTCCCGAATTTACATCCCCTTTGGCCCCAGCCTGGAGAGGTAGAGGAGGTGCTTCACCCACATCAGTGGTGGGTCAGCATGGTGTGACCCCCCTGAGCTGAGCCGAGCCTGCAGCTGAGCACAGGAGCACAGGCTGGGTCACCCCCTGCCCTTTGGGTTAAAAACACCATGTTAATGTGATTTATGGTGCTGCCTGGCTCCTGGGGACCAGCGCCCATGGCCCTGAGCGAGACACACGGCTCGGAGAAAGGAAACTTCTGGGGAATGAAGGAGAGGGGAAATAAGAGGAAAATGTGGCTGCTGGAGCTCCTGGGCTACAGAACCAGCTGTGGGGCAGCTTTTCCAGCTGCTAAACCCAGGCACCAGCTGCCCCCTTGCAGGGGAAGGTGGCTCTATGCCCCATGCCCTTATGGGGAACCAGGAGGGGTTTTGGGGTTTCCTTTGGGATTTTCTTTAACTTCTGAGCCAGGGCTATCCTCTGAGTAGGCAAGACCTAGAAAATCCTGACCATGGCCAGAGAAATTGCATTTTTTCCTCTCTTTTATCAAGTGAAATGTTAATAGTAAGCTGCAAAATTGATTATTTTTCCTTTTATTAAATCAGCCTGCACAGCCTCAAAGCTCCTTCCCCATTCTGGATCTGTGGGATTTTCCAGGAGCCCCCAAATCCACCCACCTATCAAATGCCATTACAGGTAGAAACATTGTCAGGCAGGAATACAGACATTTAAGATGAGAAACTACTTAATAAATTCAGAGCAACACTTTGTAACATTTCCCACAAGACTTTAGTGCTGTTTACAAATTCCGAAGAACATCCCGAGTCATTTCTGGCACGGACTTATGATTTATTTCAAAGCAAAATGGGTCAGAGTGTGTGGGTCTGTGTTTAATGCAGAAAGGGATTTGGAAATGAAAAGTCAACTGGCATGAGAGATTGCTGGGCAAATGTAAAAGCAGCAAAGCGTGTGGGTGGTCTCTGAGCATGTAATGGGATATTTGTAAGGAAAAGAAACACGCAGGATTCTAAGCTTTAATAAAACAGTTCCTTTTCACCCAATCAATAACATAATTGTAATTTTCCAAGGCAAATTGCCTCTAAACTCCCGTTTCTCGAGGCAAGGGTGGCACAAATGGGACAAGGAGGAGCAATGGCTGCAGGAGGAGCCGTGCACAGCTCGGGGTGACCCTTCCCTGCCTCCCTGGCCGGGGTCCTGGAGCAAACAGCAGCAGGGTTTGGCTCATGCCAGGGATGAATAACAGCCAGACAGGGGAGGGCTGGAGGATGCTCTGCTCCATCTCAGCTCTCTCTTCCCACACACAGCTTTAGTGCCAGAGATGTTCTGGAGCAGCCGGAGCGCTCGGATGGCTGCGCTGGGAGAGGAGGGGGATCACCAGGGAAAGGTGAGCAGGGGATAAAACGAGGGCTGCAGTGGGATTTGGAGTGCAGGAAGGTGCTGGGGGAGGCTACAGGGATCGAGCAGGAGCTGGCACAAGGTGCCAGAGCCCAGGGTGGGAAGAGCCTCCCCCAGGGACAGAACAGGCAGTGGCAGGACAGGAAAATCACTGATTCAAAATGCAGATAAGAGCAGGGACTTATTTCTATCTGACAAGACCTCCCACTAATTGTGCTCCCTGAATCTGCCCAGTAACAGAATCCTGGAATGATCAAGGTTGGAAGAGATCTCTGAGTCCAACCTTTCCCCCAGCAGTGTTTGCATTCCCCATAACCCCTGTTCCCAAGGGCCACATCCACACTCCTTTGGAACACTTCCAGGGATGGTGACCCCACCACTCCCTGGGCAGCCTGTTCCAGCACCTGACCACCCTTTGAGGGAAGAAATTTCCCTAATATCCAATCTAAACCTCTAAACCAAGCTACATTCCGAGTCACATCATCAGAAGTCCCAGGGCATCACCCTGAAAACAAATCAATCTTTGTGCTACTCCCTCACATGGAGCTCAGATCCACCTTCTGTTTCAGTACTTAGAGAGCATCAGCATAATTCAGTTCTCAAAATTCAGAAGGAGCACTTAAAGATGAAAGGCTCACAGGAGTATCTCTGACTGCATCACCATTCCTCAGCAGCTCTCCTTGCTCAATGCAAAGCAGAGAATTTAATTGCTGTGGATTTGGGTGAGGAGTGTCAGCAGTGCTGGCTCTGGCTCATTCCTGAGCTCTGTCCCTCCTCTGCTTCACCAGGGTGATTTCCTCCACGCTTTTCTAAAGGTGCACATCAGCTCCCAGTGGAGAAGATTACACATGGGGGGGTCTGTTAATTTTTAACTTTTAGGAAATAAAACAATTTCAATAGGAAGAAAATGTAATAGCTGTCAGATGTTCTGGACTTGGGTCAAGCAATAAAAGCCAACACAAAGATTGATGCTCCTGTTTGGATGGGATCATAGAATCATGGAATAATAGGCCAAACCTGTGTGATGGCTGGAAAACCTCCCCTGCATCCATTTCTCTGGCAGGGGCTCCCCTGGGAGGGCGGCTGGACGTGCCCTGCGTGCCATGGAGCAAAGTCCCCTGCAGAGGGATTCAGCCTCCTGCACAGCTCAGAGGCAGAAATTGCCTTCAGGTCTTCTTTTCTGTAAAGGAAAGAGGAAGACAATTTGAAAGGCTTTGCCATTATCCTCCAGGACAATAACACAATAATTAAAATCACTCGACACACTCCATTTTCCTTCCAGATTTGGAAGACTATAATAGAGAGAATAACAATTGCCAGGACCCTTTTCTTCTGCCCCCAGAAGAAGCTCACAAGTGACAGAGACTTGAAAGCTCAGAGCTGGCTCTCAGGGAGAAGATAAAATGCTGCTCAGAATATAGATTTTGGTGCCAGCTGGGAATTACAGCCCTGATCCATCCTCCTCTGTCATTGGAGTCTGTGTTGCTCTGTGGGCTAAATGGAAGTGAATACAGTTACTTTCCCTGTCTTGGGGGAAAAAATGACATTCCATTTTGTCTCTAAAAAATACACATTATTTAACTTATAAAATATTTAATCTGTGTAATTAATCCTCTCATGACAGTGCTTTGCACATTTTTCTGGCAATCCATACTTTGAATGGCCTATAGTTATAGCTAACTTTGTTTCCTTTTTCTCATGAAATTAATCAAAGGCTTGTATTCTAAATTATTCAGGAACTGAATGAAGCCTGCTTTCTATGGCTTGCAGCAAGAAAACTCCTATTTCTTTCATGTGCCAGCAGTACAGAAATTGTGTTTTTGCGAGGGGCAGGGGCTGGAGAGCAGCAGTGATGCTGAGCCCTGGTGACACGGCAGGGGCTGGGCAGGGCACGGTCCCCTCCCTTCCTCCAGCTCCCTGCCAGGAGCAGCACCCAGCCAGGGGCTCCAGGCACGAGGAACCGTCCCAGCAGTGCTGGCCCAGCTCCCAGAGAGTCAGGAGCTGTTGCTCGGCTCACTTTGATTTCTCATCCCAGTTCTGGGGCTCAGCAGGGTGACCTTGTCCTTCAGGACTGTCCTGGGCAGGTGAGAGGGGCGGTGGGGACCAGGAGCTCTGTGTGCTCAGCCCCTCCTCGCTGGGGAGGCAGCTCAGGCTGCTCCCCTGGTGTTCCCAGATGTTCCCAGGTGTTCCCCTGGTGCTCCCAGATGTTCCCAGGTGTTCCCAGGTGTTCCCCAGGTGTTCCCCAGGTGTTCCCCAGGTGTCCCCAGGTGTTCCCAGGTGTTCCCCTGGTGTTTCCAGGTGTTCCCAGATGTCCCCAGGTGTCCCCAGGTGTCCCCAGGTGTCCCCAGGTGT
>NC_031795.1:6232691-6234724 GCF_001522545.3 Parus major | reverse complement strand
CTCCCACCCTCCCCTTGTGTCCCTTTGGGGGATTTCAGAGCTTTCCACCCCCGTTTGGTGCTGCTGGTGCTCAGGGCTGCCCAGAGCCCAGCTCCTGCTGCAGGAGGAGCCTGACCACAGCCTTGGCAGTGTTTTGAAGTGCTTTATCAACACTTGCTCCTCTCGGCTCCACGACGCACACAAAGCTCTTGTTGGATTCAGAGTTCAGCCCCTTTGAAGTTTTCACCTTCAGGCTAATTTAATTTTTTTCAGCAGAAAATTTTCTCTACCACCACTTGTGGAGGAGTCACATGGAGAGTCTCACTGCGAGGGAGTCGCTGTGTCACTGCTGCATTCGAATTTCCTGGGATCCTTTTCTTTTTCTTAGCAAAAATCTTTCTTCTTTCTCTGAGCAGCCCCCACTTGCAGCCCCCCAGGAGTGTTCTTTCTCCTCTGGCTCCTGCCCAGCATCTCTCAGGTTTCTGTGACTCCAGGAGCAGCAGCAGGGAGAGCTCTGGCTCAGGTGTGGGGGCTCTGGAGGTGAGGTTTTGGTCACTGCATCCCCACCTTGTGTCACACAGGAGCTCTCAGATCTGTCCCCTCCAGACTGACAAACCCTGTTCTCACAGAAATCAATTACCAGCACTGAGAGGAGACCCAAAGGTCTGGCAGTTCATGAACTGTTCCAGGAAAATGCCCTAATCTGCCCTTTGCTCTCCAGGCTTTACTTTGGAACTCTGCCTTTTCCACCAAAGAACTCGGGAAATTGATAGAAAACTCTATTTTCCG
Source organism: Parus major (assembly GCF_001522545.3). Taxonomy (NCBI): domain Eukaryota; kingdom Metazoa; phylum Chordata; class Aves; order Passeriformes; family Paridae; genus Parus; species Parus major. Next base: position 6,233,956 of record NC_031795.1, on the reverse strand, counting down.
TCTGTCCCACTGCCCAGTGAGCTGCTGGCTCTGAGAGAAACGCTTCCCAGAGCAGGGGAAGGGGAGAGATCTGCTGGAAACCTTTCCCAGGGAGCAGAGGGATGGAACAGCCACAACTGCAGGAAGAAAAGCTGAAGAGGAAACACAAAGCATCAGCCTTGCTTTGGGAGAAGCTGATTTTCTAGCCAAGTTCCCATCTCTTGTGTTGTTCATCAGCTCTGAGATTCAGAGAGAAAGAAAATAATAAAAATTATTTAAAAAGCCAAGCCTTGGTTAAATCCCACCCTGCTGCAGCACAATTTCAGTTTACAGAGCTTTGCAGGGCTCTGGCCTAATGCATCAAAGCCTCCAGTGCAGCACCCTGGTCCAGATACAGGAAGTCTTCTAATGATGAACCCAGCATTAGCAGCATCATTGTTAATTGGGTTTTATGGATTTATGAAACAAATATACACACTCGTCTTGTTTAATATTATTAAACTCAGAACTTTAGTTTAATACAGATGCCCTGAAATTATACCATTCATAAATAATGCAAATAATAAAACCTTTCTCTTATTCCCTGGTGCACACAAATGCAAGATTAAATGTGGATTTAACAAAAAAAAAAAAGGTAGAAGTTTGTGTTTAATAAACAAAGAGCAAGTGCTAAGTGCCAGCTACTCTGAGAGGAGGAAGCCAGCGCAGCTTCCAGGCTCCAAAGCACAAATGAGAATTGATTTTTAAGGACAGAATTCATGGCCTTGATTTTGTGGTCAGATTTCTGTGGCTGGCTTGGTGCAGTCGGCTGGGCCCACTGTGGGTGTGTGACAATGACACCCAGCAGGGACCAGCCCCTGGAGACATCCCTGGGGCCATCCCTGGGGACACCCCTGGGGCATCCCTGGGGCCATCCCTGGGGCATCCCTGGGGACACCCCTGGGGACACCCCTGGGGCCATCGCTGGGGACATCCCTGGGACATCCCTGGGACATCCCTGGGACATCCCTGGGGACATCCCTGGGACACCCCTGGGGACATCCCTGGGGACACCCCTGGGGACATCCCTGGGGACATCCCTGGGGCATCCCTGGGGACACCCCTGGGGACATCCCTGGGGACCTGTGGGGCTGGCACGGGGCTGGCCAGAACAGCCCCAGTTCCCACTGCTGGGGCTGAGACCGGCAGCTGCTGCAGGAGATGGTGCAGGAATCACTGCATGAGCTGCTGCAGGAGATGCTGCAGGAATCACTGCAGGAATCACTGCAGGAATCACTGCAGGAATC